>NC_057799.1:75320416-75620416 GCF_018294505.1 Triticum aestivum | reverse complement strand
AAAATGATTAAATCTTTAGAAAATCATATAAAATAATCCGTATCTCGGATGAAAATACTTTCTACATGAAAGTTTCTCAGAACGACGAGACGAATCTAGATACGCAGCCCATTTGTCCGTCACACATCCCTAACATATCGAACTCACAACTTTCCCCCTCCGTTTCATTTGTCCGAAAATGCGAAACATCGGGATTACTTTCCCGGATGTCCCCCCCCTTCGCCGGTACCACCTACTGCCGCGTTAGGGCACACCTAGAGCCGCTCATTGTCATGTCACGCATCGTCATGCTTATGTTTGCATCGTATTTACTGTTTCTTCCCCCTCTTCTCTCCGGTAGACTACGAGACCGACGCTGCTGCTGCCCAGTTCGACTACGGAGTTGACGACCCCTCCTACTTGCCAGAGCAACCAGGCAAGCCCCCCCCCCCCTTGATCACCAGATATCGCCTATTCTTCTCTATACTGCTTGCATTAGAGTAGTGTAGCATGTTACTACTTCTGTTAATCCTATCCGGATGCATAGCCTGTCCTTGCTACTACTGTTGTTACCTTTACCTGCAATCCTACATGCTTAGTATAGGATGCTAGTTTTCCATTAGTGGCCCTACATTCTTGTCCGTCTGCTGTGCTATACTATCGAGCCGTGATCACTTGGGCGGTGATCACGGGTATATACTTATATACTTTATACATGACACCTGTGGTGACTAAAGTCAGGTCGGCTCGTAGGAGTAGCCACAAGTGGATCTTTGTGGCGGAGCGACAGGGCAGGTTGAGACCACCTAGGCGAGAGGTGGGCCTGGCCCTGGACGGCGTCCGCGGTTACTTCAACATAACACGCTTAACGAGTTCTTGGTATTTGATCTGAGTCTGGCCATTTGGTCTATACGCACTAACCAGCTACGCGGGAACAGTTATGGGCACTCGACGTCGTGGTATCAGCCGAAGCCTTCGTGATGTTAGCGACCGAGCGGCGCACGCCGGATTGGACTGGAACGCCACTAGGCTAGGTCTGCTTCTGGCCGCGTTCGCAACGTGCAGGTGTGCAATGGGCGATGGGCCCAGACCCCTGCGCGCATAGGATTTAGACCGGCGTGCTGACCTCTCTGTTGTGCCTAGGTGGGGCTGCGACGTGTTGATCTTCCGCGGCCGGGCATGACCCAGAAAAGTGTGTCCGGCCAAATGGGATCGAGCGTGTTGGGTTATGTGGTGCACCCTTGCAGGGAAGTTTATCTATTCGAATAGCCGTGTCCCTCGGTAAAAGTACGACCCGGAGTTGTACCTTGACCTTATGACAACTAGAACCGGATACTTAATAAAATACACACTTCCAAGTGCCAGATACAACCCGGTGATCGCTCTCTAACAGGGCGACGAGGAGGGGATCGCCGGGTAGGATTATGCTATGCGATGCTACTTGGAGGACTTCAATCTACTCTCTTCTACATGCTGCAAGATGGAGATGGCCAGAAGCGTAGTCTTCGACAGGACTAGCTATCCCCCTCTTATTCTGGCATTCTGCAGTTCAGTCCACTGATATGCCCCTTTACACATATACCCATGCATATGTAGTGTAGCTCCTTGCTTGCAAGTACTTTGGATGAGTACTCACGGTTGCTTTCCTTCCTCTTTTCCCCCTTTCCTTTCTACCTGGTTGTCACAACCAGATGCTGGAGCCTAGGAGCCAGACGCCACCGTCGACGACGACTCCTACTACACTGGAGGTGCCTACTACTACGTGCAGCCCGTTGACGACGACCAGGAGTAGTTAGGAGGATCCCAGGCAGGAGGCCTGCGCCTCGTTCGATCTGTATCCCAGTTTGTGCTAGCCTTCTTAAGGCAAACTTGTTTAACTTATGTCTGTACTCAGATATTGTTGCTTCCGCTGACTTGTCTATGATCGAGCACTTGTATTCGAGCCCTCGAGGCCCCTGGCTTGTATTAGGATGCTTGTATGACTTATTTATGTTTTAGAGTTGTGTTGTGATATCTTCCCGTGAGTCCCTGATCTTGATCGTACACATTTGCGTGCATGATTAGTGTACGGTCAAATCGGGGGCGTCACAAGTTGGTGTCAGAGCCAGGTTTCGATCCTGGGACCTGTGGGTTATGGGCCCACGTCGCCATTGGGTGGTACTAGGATCTTTTACTCCTCGACCTTTACTCTGGGACTCTGAACTCTCTTCTATTCGGGTTAAGTGAATTTTGCTAAATCTAACATTAGGATCTCGTTATCACTTTCACCCGGAGAGCCCCTTATTACTGATGATCGTGTGCTGCACGTGAAGACCCTGAAGATACTCTCCGCTGATAACCCGAGAACTTGTGTTCATCGCTTTTGCAATTCCCTTTCATCGATAAATTCCTATGGATAACCACGTATACTCGCCATTCATACAATGTTTCCCAGTTGATCTTGTTATTACAAGATACCCCGAAATTCTCTCTGTTGTTCCGAAAATCCTTTAAGCTTACTGCCTTGCAGTTCTTTACCACATGAATACCCCTATTGAAGATTCCTCGCACTTATTGAGTATCCGTTCATCCCCAGTTGTTCGTATGCTTCATAAGATACTCTGAAATACTATCCGACCTTCTGAGCATCCTCTTCGAACTATTGCTCTGCAAATACTTGTATGCTTACATTATGGATGCTCCCATATCACTAGCAATATTCACTAGTATCTTTTGACACTATCATTTTGATCCTATTGATTCAACATGTGTGCGAATGCACACAATCATTAATCGACCCTTCTAAATTATCTTTCCGGCTCAGACGTCATTTTGAACATGAGCTGGTTCTTGACCAAACTAATTGTCGTTGATTGTGCCTCTGGTCTATTCAGTTTATCCATCCTTGATCAGAGCGTCTGCTTCTGATCCTTCGTTTTGGAAATCATCAATTCCTTTGTTAACTAAGCATCAAATTATTCAGATGATCTATAATCTGACGCTCTTGCATTATTTCTTCCTCTGATTGAGTACCGATACTCACATCAGCTCCGTTGTGGATCGCTTGATCCATTGTTGGATTTCATCCGACATCGTCCTTCATATTCAATAACCTTGTGATCCTTTCCACGGGTATATAATGCCTTTGATAAATTGTATCCTCTGCTTTGTCAACCATGCTCTACTTTCGAGCTGGTGATAATTACTCCTGAAGTTTGTGGTATATGTTCCTAAGAGGCCCCGATGGGTTGGACATATGCCTTTTTCTAATCTGTGTGAACCCGGAAACTACTACGGGTCATACTCTACTGGTGTTATGACAGATAAAATTTCAACACCACAACTTCGTTGAAGGCGAGAAGTGAATGAAAGGTTATGCATAAAGAAGTGGGAGTCGACCTTGAACTTTGTGTTCTTGCCCATGGACACGATGTAGATCCTATCATAGAAGCTTCTTGTAATAATAACTATTTCCTTGATATGAAATCATCTGGTATCTATGTATTGATCATTTGCAATCGTGGTCCCGACCACATTTTCTCCTTGATTCCATTTCTCAGACAAGTTAAAGCACTTGTCTTTTGTTGATCGATACATCTCCGCAACCTCTATTTTTGATCTTCCTCGAGTATTAACCTCTGGTATCTCGAGAACTGTGTTGCTTCCTGCAAGTCTTCATCTAGTATTGCTTCTCACCGATCTCGGATCCCCCCAGGTTCTGAGTTATTAGTCACTCGAGAACAGCGATAAGTGAATCGATTCCGCACTCCGATTCAATAACTCTAAGTAATTCTTGTTGCTATGAGTTTAATAATCCTTCAAGTCATTCCTAGCCTTATCGGCTATATCATTATCGTGCTAAATTTTAACTGTGCTACCTGGTCCTTCTTCCCGGAGCACAATTTTTGACGATGAGCTAAGCTTACGTCGATCTTCCTCATCATATCATTTCGCTTTGAATAACAATACTTGATTCCGAGTTTGTGTCGTACCCATGGTTCCAATAACCTTTTGCTTTGTCATTCGTTTGCTAGATGTCATTACCGATTGATTACATCTTCATGAAATCTCTCGACAAATGTGTCGTGATCATCATCAGCATTCCGAGCTCTTCCAGGATATCAATTGAGTTCATGATGAGAAATACCATCCTTGCCCTCGATGATTTGTGTTATCATCGACCACTTTATTGACCTCCCTCCAACACAAACTTGTTCGTGTTTTGTGTTATACTTTGAGTCCCTTGCTATCCAGCTTCTGTTCTTCTTTACCTTGGAGTATTACCATCTTTTATGTCAAGAATGTCATGGGAATTTTCACCACCCCTTAAGAATTCTTGATACAAGTAATACTTATTACCATCACCGTTCTTTTCTTGGTGTCCGTGTTGTTTCTAACCGGAATGTCGACAAATGGTCTGTGATGTGTAAATTTAAAACTTCTAGTAACCTTATTGCTTTGAAGTTAATGGTCGATAGTTTCATTCTAAGTCTGTTGATTATTGAATCATCATTCTAACATTGATCGTGTTACCTAGTCCAGATTTTCGGGTGCACCTTTCTATCATTGTTTGATTGTGTATGTTTTTCCTCGAGCATACATCATTATATCGTTTGAAATGATGATTATTATCTCCTTGTTCACATAATTGTGGAAATCCATCTTTTTGGATATCTCATTGAAATAGCGCTGAGTCCATCAGCCACCTCCTCATCCGCTCCTTGGCTTAATGATGAACCCTTGTTCAGAACTCGCTTCCATAGTTCATTTCCCGAGAATCTTACAATGTCATCTCGTCAATTGGTGTTGCACCTTTTCTTCTCAGGCATCCCGAGTCTGAGGTATCCTGACGCCAATCTGATTTAAATCTTGGTCAGAAATCATGGCTGGAACATAATTCCAAGAGTTATAACATTGGTCTTTATATAACCCGGTAAGATGATGTCATGCCTAGCACACCTGGCCGGATGACCTATTGATATAGTATCCTCTTTACCAAGGTTAGCCATTCTTCCATGAGGAAATGGTAAGACTTATTCCATAAGTTGTTCCTGATGGATCCTTTGTGTATCCATAGCCTGATCTTCACCTAATGACCATGTCAATGCTATCTCGAAGCATGTCTGTGGTACTCCGATCTTCAATAAAAACATTTGAAGCACAATGCTAAATTTTCGTTACCAATTATTCAAACATCGTTGTTTGGGTAATGTCATGAACTTCCTCTTCCCTAACCTAACTGGTTCTCTTCTAACCATTGTCCTTGGGAAGGATATACCCGTGAAATATGTGTTTAAACACATTTTCCTTTCCATTGTTCTGTTTAATCCGATAATCATATTTTCCTTTCCATTGGTTCGTTTAACGTTGCTTGTGATCTATATGATCTAAGCAGTAATATTCTTCTGCTTATGTAAACACCTTGGTGTGCAACTGTGTCAGCAAGACTGTGTTACTATTGTTGATGACATTTCGGTAACCATCGATGGACGAGAACTTTGCCTATTGGTCCGCCTCGTTTCAACGAGCAGGAAAATGGTTCTCTTCGTCCCTCGCCCTTGGTACCAACGATGCTGCCAACATAACTGACCGGTTATTCTCTGACATGCCTTCCTTACATGATCATGCAAGACGTCACCCCTCTTCCTACTTTTAACCCACATGGTGGGTCCATAACCCACAGTTCCACATGATCAAAAACCTGACTCTCCTGTACACCACTGGTTCCCAAGGTTGTTCCTCGCGCGTGACATCGTATATAATTCACGACCACCTTCCGAGGGATCATCAATTCTGGTATCAAACACAATACTTATCCCCGTTGCTTTGAACCCATTTCATGCCCTGTTTCAGGCATCGAACGATTGCCTATCCGGTCGAAACCTCTCGTGATACCTTCTTACTTTGCTCTCGATGTGTTTCATTTGTTCAACTCGAGAGATACTCATGTGTTCATTCTTGGGATACCCCAGAGGATTTTCCCTTATAACATCCTATCATTGTAGAGCTGCCCCTTACCTATTCGTAAGTACGATGGAGTTTCAAAAGGTAGGATGACGGCTTCATCATGATGACCTGGAGCAGGGAAATGAAGACATCAAAGTAATGGATCGACCTCTTCAAGAAGAGCAACCAAGACCAAGAAGAATCGTTAGAATTTCGTAACCTATTCTTCCCCCTTGCCCCCCTCTTAAATCTCGGGACGAGATTTCTTGTAGTGGAGGAGAATTGTGACGCCCGGATAATCATACTACAGTAATCCCACGTTAACGGTGCCACATCACCCCGGTTACTGATGCTAATCTACCGTTAGATCAAAACCGGTCCAAGATTCAAATTCAAAGTTTGGTAAATAATAAAAGTTTTCAAACATTAAAATAAAAATGTTCGGTTTGCACTAAATATTGCATGTGTAAATATGGTGTAGTAAACACATTTTTATAAAATGCCTAAATAATTTAAATTGAAATAAAACAGAAAAGAAAATAAATAAAAGAAAAAAATACAAAGGAGAAAACCAAAAGACCAGAAAAAAAAGAAAGAAGAGAAACCCCCCGGGCTTCGGCCCAGCTGACCACAGTCCCAACTGGGCCAAGCCACCAGCCCACACGGCCCACCCCGCACCCATAACCTCCCCCACTTCCCCCCACTCACCCACCGACACTCCCCCCCCCCCCCGAAAATATCTCCCCCTCTCCACCGATTGGATCGGGATCGAGAGGAGGAGGCCGCCGGTCGTCGCCGTCGCCCGAGGACCGCCCGCCGTCGTCGGACGGCCTCACCGGAGCGCTCCCCGGCCGGCCTGCTTCTCCTCTCCGCCGTCGTCTCCGTCCTCCTCCTCGCCCCCGTTGCCCCCTGACCCTACAACCACCGCGAGGACCCCTCCCTCTTCTCTCTGTCGTGTCGCGCGCACACTCCGCCGTGGCCACGCCCTCTCCCCCGCTGCTCCCTCGTCCCGCAGCTCCACGCCAGCACGCGCGCCCGCGCCCGTCCCGCACTCGCGCCCCTTCCACCGCGCCCCTGCCCCGCAGCGCCCTCGCGCGAGCACACCTCCCGCCTCACCTTGCTAGCCTCCTCCGTGCCCGCTCTCCGTCGGCCCCGTGCTCGTCGTCCTCACCGGCCCAGCGAGCGCACACCCCTGCTCCCCTGCCACCGCGCGCGCCCGCACGCTCGCCGGCCTGCATCGCCACCGCTGCCGGCTCGCCCACTCGCCGGTACCCCACTGCTCGCCGCCTGCCTCGCCCGACCCCGCTCCGGCCGCCCGACGCTCCTCTCGTCCCACCCGCTCCGGCCACTAGCGACCGGCCTCGCCGCGGCCGCGGCCCCCCCTCGCCGGCCGCCGCTCGAGTCCCCCTGTCCTGCAGCGCCCGACAGGGCGCCCATAACCGCGCCCAACGCTCGCGCCCGCTAACCCGCATCGGCCCCCTGGCCCAATGACATATGGGCCCCGCCCACAGAACGTGTTTAACAAAAAAAGAGGGATTAAAAAAATAAATAAAATAATAATAATAAATTTATTTAATTAATTAATTAATTAAGTTAATTAATCCTATTTAATTAATCTAATTAACCTGTTAGTTTAATTAGACATTAATTAGTTTAACTTAAACCCTAATTAACCTAACAGTGTATGACAGGTGGGTCCCACTGGGCCCACACGTCAGTTTGACCAGTCAACACCTCTGTTGACGTCATGCTGACGTCATGATGACGTCAGCAAACACTGTTCTGGATAATGTTGATTTAAATTAATTAAATAAATTCTAGAAAATGATTAAATCTTTAGAAAATCATATAAAATAATCCGTATCTCGGATGAAAATACTTTCTACATGAAAGTTGCTCAGAACGACAAGACGAATCCAGATACACAGCCCGTTCGCCCGCCACACATCCCTAACATATCGAACTCGCAAGTTTCCACCTCCGTTTCATCTGTCCAAAAATGCGAAACATCGGGATTACTTTCCCGGATGTTCCCCCCTTCGCCGGTACCACCTACTGCCGCGTTAGGGCACACCTAGCACCGCTCATTGTCATGTCACACATCGTCATGCTTATGTTTGCATTGTATTTACTGTTTCTTCCCCCTCTTCTCTCCGGTAGACTACGAGACCGACGCTGCTGCTGCCCAGTTCGACTACGGAGTTGACGACCCCTCCTACTTGCCAGAGCAACCAGGCAAGCCCCCCCTTGATCACCAGATATCGCCTATTCTTCTCTATACTGCTTGCATTAGAGTAGTGTAGCATGTTACTACTTTCCGTTAATCCTATCCGGATGCATAGCCTGTCCTTGCTACTACTGTTGTTACCTTTACCTGCAATCCTACATGCTTAGTATAGGATGCTAGTTTTCCATCAGTGGCCCTACATTCTTGTCCGTCTGCTGTGCTATACTATTGGGCCGTGATCACTTGGGTGGTGATCACGTGTATATACTTATATACTTTATACATGACACCTGTGGTGACTAAAGTCGGGTCGGCTCGTAGGAGTACCCGCAAGTGGATCTTTGTGGCGGAGCGACAGGGCAGGTTGAGACCACTTAGGCGAGAGGTGGGCCTGGCCCTGGACGGCGTCCACGGTTACTTCAACATAACACGCTTCACGAGTTCTTGGTATTTAATCTGAGTCTGGCCATTTGGTCTATACGCACTAACCAGCTACGCGGGAACAGTTATGGGCACTCGACGTCGTGGTATCAGCCGAAGCCTTCGTGACGTCAGCGACCGAGCGGCGCGCGCCGGATTGGACTGGAACGCCACTAGGCTAGGTCTGCTTCCGGCCGCGTTCGCAACGTGCAGGTGTGCAATGGGCGATGGGCCCAGACCCCTGCGCGCATAGGATTTAGACCGGCGTGCTGACCTCTCTGTTGTGCCTAGGTGGGGCTGCGACGTGTTGATCTTCCGCGGCCGGGCATGACCCAGAAAAGTGTGTCCGGCCAAATGAGATCGAGCGTGTTGGGTTATGTGGTGCACCCCTGCAGGGAAGTTTATCTATTCGAATAGCCGTGTCCCTCGGTAAAAGGACGACCCGGAGTTGTACCTTGACCTTATGACAACTAGAACCGGATACTTAATAAAATACACCCTTCCAAGTGCCAGATACAACCCAGTGATCGCTCTCTAACAGGGCGACGAGGAGGGGATCGCCGGGTAGGATTATGCTATGCGATGCTACTTGGAGGACTTCAATCTACTCTCTTCTACATGCTGCAAGATGGAGATGTTCAGAAGCGTAGTCTTCGACAGGACTAGCTATCCCCCTCTTATTCTGGCATTCTGCAGTTCAGTCCACTGATATGCCCTTTTACACATATACCCATGCATATGTAGTGTAGCTCCTTGCTTGCGAGTACTTGGGATGAGTACTCACGGTTGCTTTCCTTCCTCTTTTCCCCCTTTCCTTTCTACCTGGTTGTCGCAACCAGATGCTGTAGCCCAGGAGCCAGACGCCACCGTCGACGACGACTCCTACTACACTGGAGGTGCCTACTACTACGTGCAGCCCGCTGACGACGACCAGGAGTAGTTAGGAGGATCCCAGGCAGGAGGCCTGCGCCTCGTTCGATCTGTATCCTAGTTTGTGCTAGCCTTCTTAAGGCAAACTTGTTTAACTTATGTTTGTACTCAGATATTGTTGCTTCCGCTGACTTGTCTATGATCGAGCACTTGTATTCGAGCCCTCGAGGCCCCTGGCTTGTATTATGATGCTTGTATGACTTATTTATGTTTTAGAGTTGTGTTGTGATATCTTCCCGTGAGTCCCTGATCTTGATCGTACACATTTGCGTGCATGATTAGTGTACGGTCAAATCGGGGGCGTCACAGCCACCCATGGCGCCGAGGCCACCGCCACCCATTGCACGAACCATGGCTCTTTTTTGGATCAAGACTTCTTCACGTGCAAGATTGACATACTCCTTTTGCGCCGCATTGAGGTTAGATGTGTCCAAGAAGAACAAGTGCTTCTCCCATTTCAACAATCTAGTTCGCTCCTCGTTGCTCAGCTTCCTCTCCTCCAAAGCCACCTTCCTCTCCTCGGCCGCCACCCTCCTCTCCTCGGCCGCCAACCTCCTCTCCTCGGCCGCGGCATCTTGGTTCCTTGCCATTTTCCTCACCTCGTTGGCTTCTTTTCTTGCCTTCACAATAGCTTCCATAGCATTTTTGAGCTCATCATCTCCTTTCCTCTTCTTCTTTTTGGTTTTGTCTTTCTTGCACCCATCCGGTCGCTTTGGCTTCGAGTATGAAACCGAGTTGGGTGTGGGGCTTCTCTTGCCGTCATCACTTGATGCATCATCCTCCTCTTCATCATCATCCAACTTAATTGTTCTCTTGTGTTTGTTGCTCAAATGCAAATCATCCAAATCTTCACGCTTCTTCCATTTCTCATCATCCTTCAACACGTTATAGCAATGGGGCAAGGTAAAGACCCTTCCTTTCTTGATCTTCCCCTTCTTGGTTGTCCTCTCCTCTTCTTTGAACAAGTTTTGCGCAATGTTGTACTACATGAAAACAAAGCAAGTTAGCACCAACAACAAGTATGATGAACATGTATGAAATGCCACTTACTCTATCGTCCTCATTTGTGCCACTTGGGTTCAACTTGTCAACCGCCTTTTGACAGGCCGCCCACCTTTGAGAATCCGAGTTGATTGTCGACCATCGGGGCCGAAGTGATCTCTCGGAGCGGTCAATTCCAGTCAAGTTGTGAACATCAAAGTGTTCTTTCATCCGCCCCCAATAAGCATCTCTACTTTGATCACCTCCAACGGATGGATCCCTCGAAACTTGCAATCAAGTATTGCATAGTAAGATGTCATCGACGTTGGTGTAATTGCCCGCTCTTCCTTTCGGTGCGTCGACAATGCCCTCACCCTCCTCGTCCACCTCGAACTCATGGTCTTCGAAATGCATGTCATTGGTTTAAGACCAATGCGAATTGTTGGAGCCAACACCCATCGTTGACATGTATGCATCATCATTGAGACTACAAAGTTTTTTGAACAATGCAAATAAGCTATCTATATGTGAATGCATTGAAAAAATAACCAAAAAAATGAAAAGTTGGATTTTTTTTTACCTTGGGGGCATTTCGTCGAACATGTTGTGCGTGTCGGCCGCTGGCTCAACGAGTGAGCTCGCCGGCGCTTCGGTAGCCGCCGCGCCCGTCGAACGCCCTGCAAGCTTCTTCCTCCTCGCCTTCGAGGTGCCGGAGCCGTCCGCCACCTTGTTTTTCTTCGCCGATGTCTTGCCCTTCTTTGGCCGCACCGCATTGGGGAGCTTTGAGGAGGGGGCGGCGGCTCGGGCCGGCGCCGGCGCGACGCCACCCTCCGCCGAGGTCATCCGCGGCGGCATGAAGAGGCCGCGCGCGAGGCCGATGGTCGGAGGAGCTCCGGCGGAGGCGAGGCCAATGCCACCCGGGCTAGGGTTTGCGGCGGCGGCGGTGGAGGGGTCGCGGCTATAGGATGGGGTGAGCGGGGTGCCGGCGCGTGCGTTCAGGGGGTGCAGTTCGCCGGCGCCGGCGCGCGCGGGGCGTAGGAGGCGGAGAAGAGAGAGTGCAGCGCGAGCGCTCGAGTGTGCCGCGCGGAAGCGGGCGCCCCAAATACACCGCGCGAGATAGCGAACCCGACCGCGCGCCCAACTCCTTGATACCGCGCGCGCGGTTGTTGCGCGCCCGCTGGAGCCACCCGTCGGATTGTACGCGCGTTAAACTGGCTAAATTTGTGGCGCGGTGTTTGTTTAGCGCCCCTGTTGGAGATGCTCTAAATGCCTAATCATAGGCTCTAAACTTGCGAGGCACCTGATCGATTAGGCCGCGTGAGCCGGGCAGAACCGGGAGGCGAGGATCCACAGCATCCCCAAGGCCGATACAGCGGCGAGAACCCCGGTGGCGCATGCGATCGAGGCGGCGACAAGGTACAGGGAGCACACAGCAGCCCTCGGGCCGCAGTAGCTGTGCTGGATAGCGAAATGGTCGACGGCGAGGGCGGCACACGCTGAGGCGAAGGTGAAACACGCGACGACCCACTCGACGGCAACGAGGACGAGGAGCTCGACGTTGGAGAGCTCCCCGTCGCCCACATCTAGGCAGCCGATCTGTACGACCAGCAGCACCCCAAACGACGGGAAGGCGCCGCAGAACGAAGTCCACCACATCAACCTGGACAAAATTAAAGTGATACCATCAGAGAAAGCATGCATCTACCGGGCTTGCAGGGAAGCGATCAACAATCGAATTAACCGCGGGACTCAACTGGTTGGCCAGCCTGAACGTCGGGTGGTACGGGCCCGCCAGGCCACCGGCGGCCACCGCCGCTAGGCCGAGAAGAAAGCTGCCGGTCGTGGAGAGGAGGACGAGGACCTCCAGCCTCGTGCCTACAGCCATGAGGGTGCAGTGGGAGGGAGGGGCCGGGATGTGGTGTGCTACGCTGGTAGAGAGAAAGCAGAAACGTCGTCATGGATGAGATGAACCCCCCCAACCACCAATCCTTTGATTTGATTCAATGGCGTTTCCACGAATGCTCGCCAAAGCTTAGCCGCGCCAGTCCTGGATGCCTTCACCAGTTTGGAAACTCGAACTCGATAGGGGAAGGGGAGTGGTGGCGCCTGCTGTGGTGCACATGCATGCTCTCGCTCGATAGTGGCTTTCCTTGCATTCTACTACTAGCTTCTATCGAGCGTAGCATTACCCGTGAGTTGTGTTGCGCACTTGCACGGTGAATGTAGTGTAGGTGTGCCAGCTTGGACACGGCAAGCATGACTCCAGCGGCAGGCGCAAACTTCATAGCAGAAGTATGGACTGCAGTGCAGTCTGACGGAGATGCTCGAAAAGAATGACGAACTCCTACTGAAAAGAATGAAGAAATTATAGGCGACCAGGCTATTCAGAGCCATGCAACTCGTGCTCAGGTACGTAATATGATTTCTGTCCGTGCTTGTGTTCTGCACGGAGGAGCGCAGATCGCCGCAGCCGTGGAGGCGTGGACCTCGCCGTAGAGCTGCACGGCGCACGCGTCACGGCGCCGAGCCGCCGAAGCGGCAGCATCCTCCGCAACGCCAGCGTCATCGACGTGCTCAGCTTCGGTTCCCCTACCCTCGCCTACGCGATCTCCAATGCCAGTGTCCTCGCCGCGGTGCGCGTGAACGCCATAGCCACGCCGCTGACGGTGCGGCACCGGCGAGGATGTGGTGAGGCGAGTGGCGGAGAAGGACTGAATCCCAAATGTATGTGCGTGGCAAAGATTTGGCTTTGCTTTCGCTGCCACATCAAGAGCGAGTGCCGCATGTGTTCGACACCTGGATTGATTTGATTTCCAGAACGAATTCTTACAGGCAACAGAAGTCAACTACCTCAAATTCAAAAGAATAAACGTCTGCTAATTAAATTAAATGTCTAACCCTAACGCCAGAACTTGCATTGGCGGCTCTATTCAAAGCTTTGACAAGAACACAAGGCAGATGAGAAACTATGGCGCCTGAGCCGGGGCAAAGCGGGACCCGTGGATCCGGAGCATGCCGAGGGCGGACACCGCGGCGAGAGCCCCGGCAGCACACACCATCGCGGCCGCAGTACGGTACTGGTGCTGGATGGCGTATTGGTTGGCGGCGAGGGCGGCGCACGCCGAGCCGGCGGAGAGACACGCAACAGCCCAGTCGACGGCGATCAGTACCAGGAGCGCCACATTTCCGGGCTCAAAGTCCTCCAAATACAGCCAGGCGAACTGGAACATCAGCAGCGCCAAACCCCACAGAATGCCTCCGAGGGACATAGTCCCGCACATCAATCTGAACAACGGGAGCGCAACTAGTACGTGACCGGGCTAGCAGGGAACAGAATACATACATCCTCAAAACGCAAAATACTACTACTAGAAAACAGGGAACAAATTAAGCGCGGGACTCAACTGGTTGACCGGGAACGGTTGGTTGGCCTCCCAGAGGATGGCCGCCGCCGTGCCGGCGTGTACCAAGCTGCCGCATCTTGAGAGGATGACGAGGAGCTCCAGCCTGCTGCCTAGAGCCATGGGCTCGCCGGCGTGAGAGAGCTCTCGAACGGAACGAATGATCCGATTGTTGTGGTGTGGGGTGTACGTACACTGGTAGGTAGGCAGAGAGAAGTAGGAATGGCATTTGATGCATCCCACCTCCACCTTTGATGCGGTGGCGTTTCTACAAATGTGTGCCAACACCTTTGTCGTCCTAGCCTCCTAGGCGCTTTCACCGATTTGGAAACTTGATAGGAGAAGGGAGGGGAGTGGTGGCGTCTGCTGCACATGCTCGCAGCCCAGTCCCGGGGTGTGTGACATGAAGTGCGCTTGCATCCTGCCAGTAGTTTCTATCGACCATAGCGGCCGCCCGTGTGTTGTGTTCCGCTGATCACCACTGATCGTCTGTAGCTGCCACACGAGTTCTTACAAGCAACAGAACTGCCACGAAAGAAATCACTAAGCAAGCAGCTTTCTATATTACTGGAGTACTAACGATCTAACCATGACACTAGTGCTTCCGTCGGCTGTAACAAGAACACGCGGCACGCCAGCGGAGCCTGCCTGATTGACTAGGGCGCATGAGCTGCGCGGAACCGGGAGGCGAGGATCCACAGCATCCCCAAGGCGGACACAGCATCTAATTTGGCGCCCTATACGTTCACGGGCGTGTTCGCTGGCGGTACCCAGACAGTAGCCAATTTGCCATATCCTTAACCACAAACACTAAATTCGAATATCCTATTTCATACAAAATCATGCAGTTGATCATGGAGTTAGCATAAAACTTAAGCAATTCCAACATGCAATCAGTTCATCCAAAAGGGCCGAGATAGTTCAAATTCAACATAACACAACAATAAAACAAGTAAAATATGGCTAGGCGGGCAGCCGGCGTTCATCTTGGCTGGTCCCTTGCACTTGCGGTCGGTGGCGCGGCGGTCCATCTCCTCCGTCTTCGCGTCGGCGGCGGGAGGGGTCGTCTTCTTCCATGGTAGTGCCACAGATGAAATGTAGTCCGAGAGGCGGCAAAGAACGTGATGCTGCTCCATTGTTTGGCAGGCGGCCTTTGCGATGGCGGTCTCCTTCTCCACATGAGGCGCTCGGATGCCTCAAGCCCGCGGAGGGCCTTCGCGTTCTTGCTCCGGATGCGCCGTGCGTCGATCACCGCCGAGGTCAGCGACCACAGGATGACCTCGTAGAGGAGCGCCTCCTCCGGGTCGACTAGGGCGGAGCGCACCCGCTGGGGGGAAGAGCCGGGCTCCACCGTGGCTTGCTTGGGGCCGCCTTCGCCTCCGATCCGGCATGCGCATCCACACTGGAGCCGAGGAGCACGAGCACCCAACGCTGCCCGGTCGGTGCTGGCACTGGAGGGGAAGGGAGACGCCCGCGCTCCGGATTTGGAGCGGCGCGGAGCGGGACAGGCGGATGTGGGATGTGGGACGAGCGACCCGCATTCGGCCGGCGGGAGGTGGAGGATCTTGCGGCGGACGCGATGGAGCTTGAACTCCCGGCCGGTGTCCGCGTTCGAGCGCGAGCTACTTCTCGTCCGGCGCACTGCTAGATCCGTCGTCCTCCTCCTTCATGAGATCGTCCGAGTCCATGGGATCGGGCTCGCTGCCGAAGTCCTGGTCGGAGTTGGCCATGATACAGGGGAGGGGAAGGATTTGGGAGGAGACGAGGGAAGCGGAGAAGACGAGTGTGGGCTGAGAGAGTGTGGGTTTCTAGGGTTGTTCCGATGGGGTGGGGTATTTGTGAGGGTATCGGTGGGGGCGGCGTGGGCCCGCCCTAGCGGGCCGATCCAACATGGCGCCCGCATCCGGATGTCCTATATCCGTCCTAGATATGGGCCGGGTAGGAGAAGTGCCGGTCAGTCCGGTCGTTTGGGCCGGATATGAGGAGGCCAATTGGGTGATGATTTTTTGTCCACACACGGACCAGGCAGCCCGTCCGGGTCGTTTCGCCTCGGATATGGGTGGTCCAGTTATAGATGCTCTCACTGTGTGATTTCATATAAAGAAATCAGATGGTCTTTTTACATACTACTACTATCAAGCTTCAAATTAGTACCCAAACCCAAACGCTACCAAGCACCGCATCATCAGAATGACAATGCTGGGACACGAGTATCACTAGCACAAAAAAAGAAAAATTCATGCAAGATCCCCATGCGGCCAGCACAATGCTGGAAAAAAGTCCTTGTACGTATTCCAGCTTGGACTTTGGCCGTGTGCTCCCGTACGACATGAGGGAGGGAGTGTTGTAACGCGACGTGTGCCCTACGCTGTGAATATGTCACGATAGAATGCATCGCATCGCATGCACATTTACCTTAGAGAGCGTGTGCGGCTGAGAGCTAGTGAGCGGACGGCAACTTCCCGGCGCCTTCACCGAGTTCCTAGTGGTGCTGATGGTCCACGCCTGGGCCTGGCTGTGTCTGGCCGCAGAGCAGCCGTGGGACCTCCTCGTCGCGGCCTTCGTCGCCGGGGAGTTGCTGTTGGCGTACCTCACCTTCAGCACGGCCTGGGCGCTGCCATGCACAATGCCGTCAGCCACGGTGTCTGCGCACCGGCGGAGGCGTGCAAGAAGTACCTGTACGTCGCCGTGATGGCCGGGGCTCTCGCCGCGTTCTCGGCTCGCGGCATGCACTGGCTCGCGGCCTAGAGCCTAGTCCGCACCGCACCACTCGATGTGCCCTTCAGAGATTGTGCTGCGTCTGTCCGTGTGAATGTGCTAATGAAGCTACTACTCCACTGATCACCACTGATCGTATGATGGAGATTTTAGTACTACTAGTTAGGAACTTGGGAGTTGTTCGGTGATCCACTAGCTCCGTCAAATTTGAGGATCTGCAGAGCACCTATTCCCCCGCTCTGGGATTTTTAACTTGCGCTCCGCCAACTCCCGGAGCGAAAGTGTGGAGCGGAGGCGGGCCGAACATGCCGTTGGTATTGTATCTGTTCATGAGAACATGCTAATTAAGATGGAACCTCTAGGTCACCCCTATTCATGTGAACTTGGTATTGTATCTGTTCATGTGAACCTCTAGGTTTTGGAGGCGATGGGCTTTGGGCAGAGATGGAGGGACATGATCTCTTTGATACTTTCCTCCTCCTCTTCAAGAGTGTTGTTGAACGGATCACCGGGATCGCCGTTTGTGCATATGAGAGGGTTACGACAGGGAGACCCCCTATCCCCTTTGCTATTCATACTAGCAATGGAACCACTGCAACGATTGCTGTCCTTGGCCACGGAAAAGAGAATTCTGGCGCCTCTGAATATTCGCATTGCGCGCTTTCGATCAAGTTTCTACGCCGATGACGCGGCACTATTCATCAGCCCAATGCAGAGTGATTTTGCTGCTGTGCAGGCCATTTTGAAGCTCTTTGGAGATGCTTCGGGTCTTCAAACAAACATACAGAAGACGGTGGCCTACCCTATATCCTGCGCCGACATTGATCTAGTGCCTCTCATGGCAAATTTTGGGGGAGTGCGCGGTGATCTCCCTTGCCAATATCTTGGACTGCCTCTAGGGTTACGAAATTCAAAGAGAGTGGAGGTGCAACCTTTGATTGATAAGATAGCAGGGAAGCTGGCTCCCAGGAAAGGAAGATACCTTAATAGAATGGGAAGACTGGTGTATACCAACTCGGTGGTAACGGCTACAACAACTTTCTTTCTGACGGCTTTCTCACCGGATAAGTGGTTTATAAAAAAGGTGGACAAACTGCGAAAAAACTTCCTCTGGGAGGCAGAGGACATAACAATTGGGGGAAAGAGTCTGGTAAACTAGAAACAAGTGTGCTCGCCGAAGCAATATGGAGGGCTCGGGATCAAAAACATCGAGTGTTTCAGCAGGGCCTTAAGACTGCGATGGGAGTGGTTTAGATGGGAAGATAGAGACGGAATGTAGAAGGGATTGGCAACACCTTGTGACGACACTGATAAAAAAGTGTTCAGCAGCTGCACGAAGATCAAAGTTGGCAATGGAAGCATCACAAGTTTCTGAAGAGACCGATGGCTTAACGGGGAAGCCCCAAGTGATAAAGCCCGGGCCGTGTTCAACCTGCAAGATTCAAAAAGATAACTATCAAGGAGGGACTGCAAGATGGAAAATGGATGCAGGGGCTGCAAAGAATGGACAATACGGAGCAACTCACATAGTTCATGCAACTGTGGGAGGAAGTGCACCAGATTGCATTGCCGCCGGAGACAGATACAATTGCTTGGAGTCTTACTGCAAATAGAATTTACACTGCAGGCTCAGCATATGCGGCGCAATTTCTCACAAAGATTGATAAGCCAGGGCTGGCCAAAGTATGGCGAAGTAAGATGGAAGGGAAAGTTAGGTTCTATGTTTGGCTCTTGCTTCAGAACAGAAACTGGACTGCAGATCGACTTCAAGCGCGAGGATGGCCCCACAACGATAAGTGCAAGTTATGTGACCAGGAGCCTGAAACTGCGGACCACATCGCATTGCTGTGCTCATATACAAAAGAGGTTTGGTTCTAGTTCCGACAGTCCAATGCTGCACTGTGTGATATCGCTGCCGCGGCTCAATCCATTGGGGAATGCTGGGACAGATTATGCAATGCGAACCGGCCAAAAGAGAAAATCAACGAGGAGATCACATTGGCGGCATACATACTGTGGAACTTATGGAAGGAGCGGAACGGTAGAATTTTCGAGCTGAAGGAATTATCGACCATTGCTCTCACGGGACTAATTCAAGAGGATGTTAGGTGTTTCAGGGAGGCCTGGAGTGAGTGAGTGTGAGTGTTTGTGTTATTTTGTATGAGTGATTATGTTGGGGAACGTAGTAATTTCAAAAAATTTCCTATGCACATGCAGGATCATGGTGATGCATAGCAACGAGAGGGGATAGTATCATCCACGTACCCTCGTAGACCGAAAGCGGAAGCATTAGCACAACGTGGTTGATGTAGTCGTACGTCTTCACGATCCGACCGATCAAGTGCCGAATGTACGGCACCTCCGAGTTCAGCACACGTTCAGCTCGATGACGTCCCACGAACTCCGATCCAGCAGAGCTTTGCAGGAGAGTTCCGTCAGCACGACGGCGTGATGACGGTGTTGATGATGCTACCGACGCAGGGCTTCGCCTAAGCACCGCTACGATATTATCGAGGTGGAATATGGTGGAGGGGGGCACCGCACACGGCTAAGAGATCAATGATCAATTGTTGTGTCTATGGAGTGACCCCCTGCCCCCGTATATAAAGGAGCAAGGGAGAGGCCGGCCCTAGAGGGGGCGCGCCAAGCGTGGGGATTCCTACTAGGACTCCCGAGTCCTAGTAGGATTCCCCTTTCCTTTCCGGAGTAGGAGAGAAGGAAAGAGGGGGAGAGGGAGAAGGAAAAGGGGGCTGCACCCCTTGTCCAATTCGGACCAGAGGGGGGCGCGCGCCTCCTTCCTTTTGGCCTCTCTCCTCTATTCCCGTATGGCCCAATAAGGCCCAATACTTCTCCCGGTGAATTCCTGTAACTCCCCGGTACTCCGAAAATACCCGAATCACTCGGAACCTTTCCGATGTTCGAATATAGTCGTCCAATATATCGATCTTTACGTCTCGACCATTTCGAGACTCCTCGTCATGTCCCCGATCTCATCCGGGACTCCGAACTACCTTCGGTACATCAAATCACATAACTCATAATACAAATCATCATCGAACTTTAAGCGTGCGGACCCTACGGGTTCGAGAACTATGTAGACACGACTGAGACACGTCTCCGGTCAATAACCAATAGCGGAACCTGGATGCTCATATTGGCTCCTACATACTCTATGAAGATCTTTATCGGTCAAACCGCATAACAACATACGTTGTTCCCTTTGTCATCGGTTTGTTACTTCCCGAGATTCGATCGTCGGTATCTCAATACCTAGTTCAATCTCGTTACCGGCAAGTCTCTTTACTCGTTTCGTAATATATCATCACGCAACTAACTCATTAGTTACAATGCTTGCAAGGCTTATAGTGATGTGCATTACCGAGTGAGCCCAGAGATACCTCCCCGGCAATCGGAGTGACAAATCATAATCTCAAAATACGCCAACCCAACAAGTACCTTCGGAGACACCTGTAGAGCACCTTTATAATCACCCAGTTACGTTGTGACGTTTGGTAGCACACAAAGTGTTCCTCCGGTAAACAGGAGTTGCATAATCTCATAGTCATAGGAACATGTATAAGTCATGAAGAAAGCAATAGCAGAATACTAAACGATCAAGTGCTAAGCTAACGGAATGGGTCAAGTCAATCACATCATTCTCCTAACGATGTGATCCCGTTAATCAAATGACAACTCATGTCTATGGCTAGGAAACATAACCATCTTTGATCAACGAGCTAGTCAAGTAGAGGCATACTAGTGACACTCTGTTTGTCTATGTATTCACACAAGTATTATGTTTCCAGTTAATAAAATTCTAGCATGAATAATAAATATTTATCATGATATGAGGAAATAAATAATAACTTTATTATTGCCTCTAGGGCATATTTCCTTCAATCTCCCACTTGCACTAGAGTCAATAATCTAGTTCACATCGCCATGTGATTTAACACCAATAGTTCACATCACCATGTGGTTAACACTCATAGTTCACATCGTCATGTGACCAACACCGAAAGGGTTTACTAGAGTCAATAATCTAGTTCACATCGCTATGTGATTAACACCCAAAGAGTACTAAGGTGTGATCATGTTTTGCTTGTGAGAGAAGTTTAGTCAACGGGTCTACCACATTCAGATCCGTATCACTACAAAAAAAGACACATCCGTGACATTTTGGGCCGAACGAAATTTTTTTCTGTCATACATATGACACTTCTATGACAATGATTGTGACAAAACCCGGTATCATCATAGATGTGGTGGGCTCCTACTTCTATGACAAAAAATCATGACAGAAAATGGGCTTTTCGTCCTGGGCGGGCCGGAGACGCAGCTGCATGACATTCTTTGGGCCGTCCATGACGGAAAAAACCGTGGTAGAAGCGAGGGCGAGGAAAATTTCGGGGAGTTCCCGGTTACGGTGGGAGGTCGGGGGCCGAGCGATGCGCGTTTCTCTCGTACACGTACGCGCGTGTATTCGAGGCGTTGGCTCTAACTGAACCCGAGCGAGGCGTTGGGCTCTAACTGAACCCGAGCGATTGCACTGCAGGCTACACGTTACTGAACCCGAGCGATCGATCGATGGCTGTTAACTGAACCCGATCGAGCGATTCCTTCGCTACTGCTGCTAACTGAAGCCGATCGATGCTGCCTCTGGGATGAACAGTGAGCGTTGCGTGCGGGGGGGGGGGGGGTTGGATGAACAATGAGCGGTGGCGTTGCCTTTGGATGAACAGGACCCCGTGGTGTGGTGGAGGGCTGGATGAACAGTAGACGGTGAAGGGGTGCCCTTGAAGGGATGGTTGAACAGGACCCCGTGGTGTGGAGGGCTGGATGAACAGTAGACGGTGGAGGGGTGCCCGTGGAGGGGTGGTTGAACAGTAGCCGGTGGAGTAGCGCGCGGTGGAGGCTGGATGAACAGGAGCCCGTGGAGGCTGGAGGAGGTCGACGGTAGCCCGTGGAGGCTGGAGGAGGTCAACGGTGGAGATGAACAGTATCCCGTGGAGTCCCGTTTTGCGGTACGCCACACCCCTCCTGATGAACAGGACCCCCGTTTCGACCGTAGGAGGTCCGTTTCGTCCGTTTTGCGGTACGCCACACCCCTCCCGATCAACAGGACCCCCGTTTCGACCGTAGGAGGTCCGTTTCGTCCGTTTTGCGGTACGCCGCACCCCTCCCGATCAACAGGACCCCCGTTTCGTCCGTAGGAGGTCCGTTTCCTCCGTTTTGCGGTACGCCACACCCCTCCCGATCAATAGGACCCCCGTTTCGACCGTAGGAGGTCCGTTTCCTCCGTTTTGCGGTACGCCACACTCCTCCCGATCAACAGGACCCCCGTTTCGACCGTACGTATGCGCGAGTAGGCGTTCGAGACCCCGCCCGTATGTACACAAACGTGGCTGTATTTTCTTTCTTGCACCCTGGCCGCTGTACATACGTGTACATGCTACGTGCGCACCTCTACTACGACACGTACGCGCCTCTACTACAACACGTGCGCGCCTCTACATCCACCAGTATATATGTACGTACACGTTCGCGGCCAGAATGACAACGCTACGTATGCTTCGACCAGGTGGGTCCCGACTGTCAGGCACTTGTTTCGCAAAAAAAGGCACTTCCTTGCCTGCGAAGATGTAGCTGGTGGGTCCCAGCAGTCAGGGGGCGAATCGTTTTTTTTTTGCCCGGACGCACTTCCTTGCGTGCGAAGATGTAGCTGGTGGGTCCCAGCTGTCAGGGGGAAACATTTTTTTCGCGAAATACAGTGGCTCGTCCGGTGGGTCCCAGCTGTCAAGTGGAGGAATCATTATTTTCCGCGTAATAAGGAGGCACTTCCTTGCTGCGGCCGTGGACCCAGCTGTCAGCCTCCGCACGTACAGTCCATGTCCGATGAAAGTCGTTCCTTGACCACGTTGACCACACCGCGCCGAGAGCACCAGGGCGGTGGACGACGGCGAGGCCTAGGAAGGGGACGACGGGGAGGCGGGGAAGACGCGGCAGTGGAAGCCCGCGCGGAGAGGTGTACGAGGGTTCACTGGTTCGGCTGTGGTGTGAGGCTGCTGTCACCGCAGGGCCTGGCCAGCGGTGGGAATAGTAGGGGGCGGTGAGGCCTCCGCGGCAGCACAGCCAGCCACGGGAGGCAGGAGCATGCGGCACGACCGGCGCTGCTTTGGGCGGCTGGAGCAAGAAGACCAGAGGTTGAAGAAGCACTACGGCCGTTGGATGGACATCGTACGGTCACTGGAGCTAGAATCGTTCATATTGACTAAAGTTGACAAAGGCCCCCGTCCCAGTCAACTTAGTAGGCCCACAAGTCAGCCTCCCACCATGGTGGGTCCCAGCTAGCAGGGGGAGTATTCATTTTTTTGTGCGTAATAAGGAGGCACTTCCTTGCGTGCGAAGATATAGCTGGTGGGTCCGAGCTGTCAGCGGCGGTAACGTTTTTTTTCGCGAAATACAGAGGCCCTTTCGGTGGGTCCCTGATGTCAGGTGGAGGAATCATTATTTTGCGCGTAATAAGGAGGCATTTCCTTGCGTGCGGCCGTGGACCCAGCTGTCGGCCTCTCCACGTACAGTCCACTTCAGATGCATGTCGGTCATTGACCACGTTGACCAGGCCGCGCCGAGAGCACCAGGGCGGTGGACGACGGCGAGGCCTAGGAAGGGAACGACACGGAGGCAGGGAAGACTCGGCAGTTGTTTCCCACGCGGAGGGGAGTACGACTGTACGAGGGTTTACTGGTTCGTCTGCCGTCGCCGGAGAATAACAGCAGGTGTGGGTGAGTAGAGGGATGGCTAGGCCAGCGATGGGAGTACGGTGGGGCGGTGAGGCCTGCGCGGCAGCAGAGCCGGCCGCGGGGAGGAGGGAGCAGGCAGTCCCGCCGGCGCTTGTTTGAGCGGCTGGAGCAGGAAGAGCAGAGATTGAAGAAGCACGACGGCCGTTGGATGGCCATCCAACAGTCACTGCTTGTGCGTCAACCTTTTTTTAGGAAAGCCTCAAATCTGTGGAAAACAGCATACAACCCATCTGCCATTATTTCTAATAATTTACAGCCCATTTGCTAATTATTAAGGGTTTTTTTGGAGCCCATATTCTTTTTGTTAGCATTACAGCCCATATTGTGGCCACGGTTAAAAAATTATACGAAATTTTGCATATTTCGGTGCGGTCCGAACTGTTTTTAATCCCGAAATTTCAACTCACATTCAAACTGATTTTAAAAATAAATGTATATCAATATAAAATCCAACAAATTCTCCACGCATAAAAATTAATGTAATTTAAAATCTCGAAATGAAAAAAAGATATTTGAAACTAATTGCCGGTTTGATGTGTTTTAAAAATGTACAGCCCATTTCTCATTACTGATGGGCCATTTTCTCGGCCAGCCGAATGAAAGCTCTCCTCGTCTTGAAAGATTTGCAGCCCAACAGGCCTGACAAAGCGACTTACTTGGCAAATCACAAAAAAACTGGGCTGTGGCCGTGGACCCAGCTGTCAGCCTCTCCACGTACAGTACTCTTCCGATGGAAGTCGTTCCTTGACCACGTTGACCACGCCGCGCGGAGAGCACCACGGCGGTGGACGACGGCGAGGCCTAGGAAGGGGACGACGCGGAGCCGGGGAAGACGCGGCAGTGGAAGCCCGCGCGGAGAGGAGTACGAGGGTTCACTGGTTCGGCTGCGGTGTGAGGCTGCCGTCGCCGCAGGGCCTGGCCAGCGGTGGGAATAGTAGGGGCGGTGAGGCCTCCGCGGCAGCACAGCCGGCCACGGGAGGCAGGAGCATGCGGCACGACCGGCGCTGCTTTGGGCGGCTGGAGCAAGAAGACCAGAGGTTGAAGAAGCACTACGGCCGTTGGATGGACATCGTACGGTCACTGGAGCTAGAATCGTTCATATTGACTAAAGTTGACAAAGGCCCCCGTCCCAGTCAACTTAGTAGGCCCACAAGTCAGCCTCCCACCATGGTGGGTCCCAGCTAGCAGGGGGAGTATTCATTTTTTTGTGCGTAATAAGGAGGCACTTCCTTGCGTGCGAAGATATAGCTGGTGGGTCCGAGCTGTCAGCGGCGGTAACGTTTTTTTCGCGAAATACAGAGGCCCTTTCGGTGGGTCCCTGATGTCAGGTGGAGGAATCATTATTTTGCGCGTAATAAGGAGGCATTTCCTTGCGTGCGGCCGTGGACCCAGCTGTCGGCCTCTCCACGTACAGTCCACTTCAGATGCATGTCGGTCGTTGACCACGTTGACCAGGCCGCGCCGAGAGCACCAGGGCGGTGGACGACGGCGAGGCCTACGAAGGGAACGACACGGAGGCAGGGAAGACTCGGCAGTTGTTTCCCACGCGGAGGGGAGTACGACTGTACGAGGGTTTACTGGTTCGTCTGCCGTCGCCGGAGAATAACAGCAGGTGTGGGTGAGTAGAGGGATGGCTAGGCCAGCGATGGGAGTACGGTGGGGCGGTGAGGCCTGCGCGGCAGCAGAGCCGGCCGCGGGGAGGAGGGAGCAGGCAGTCCCGCCGGCGCTTGTTTGAGCGGCTGGAGCAGGAAGAGCAGAGATTGAAGAAGCACGACGGCCGTTGGATGGCCATCCAACAGTCACTGCTTGTGCGTCAACCTTTTTTTAGGAAAGCCTCAAATCTGTGGAAAACAGCATACAACCCATCTGCCATTATTTCTAATAATTTACAGCCCATTTGCTAATTATTAAGGTTTTTTTGGAGCCCATATTCTTTTTGTTAGCATTACAGCCCATATTGTGGCCACGGTTAAAAAATTATACGAAATTTTGCATATTTCGGTGCGGTCCGAACTGTTTTTAATCCCGAAATTTGACTCACATTCAAACTGATTTTAAAAATAAATGTATATCAATATAAAATCCAACAAATTCTCCATGCATAAAAATTAATGTAATTTAAAATCTCGAAATGAAAAAAAGATACTTGAAACTAATTGCCGGTTTGATGTGTTTTAAAAATGTACAGCCCATTTCTCATTACTGATGGGCCATTTTCTCGGCCAGCCGAATGAAAGCTCTCCTCGTCTTACTTGGCAAATCACAAAAAACTGGGCTGTGGCCGTGGACCCAGCTGTCAGCCTCTCCACGTACAGTACTCCGTCGATGGAAGTCGTTCCTTGACCACGTTGACAACGCCATGCGAAGAGCACCACGGCGGTGGACTACAGCGAGGCCTAGGAAGGGGACGACGCGGAGACGGGGAAGACGCGGCAGTGGAAGCCCGCGCGGAGAGGAGTACGAGGGTTCATTGGTTCGGCTGCGGTGTGAGGCTGTCGTCGTCGCAGGGCCTGGCCAGCGGTGGGAATAGTAGGGGTCGGTGAGGCCTCCGCGGCAGCACAGCCAGCCATGGGAGGCAGGAGCATGCGGCACGACCGGCGCTGCTTTGGGCGGCTAGAGCAAGAAGACCACAGGTTGAAGAAGCACTACAGCCGTTGGATGGACATCGTACGGTCACTTGAGCTAGAATCGTTCATATTGACTAAAGTTGACAAAGGCCCCCGTCCCAGTCAACTTAGTAGGCCCACAAGTCAGCCTCCCACCATGGTGGGTCCCAGCTAGCATGGGGAGTATTCATTTTTTTGTGCGTAATAAGGAGGCACTTCCTTGCGTGCGGAGATATAGCTGGTGGGTCCGAGCTATCAGCGGTGGTAACATTTTTTTCACGAAATATAGAGGCCCTTTTGGTGGGTCCCTGATGTCAGGTGGAGGAATCATTATTTTGCGCGTAATAAGGAGGCATTTCCTTGCGTGCGGCCATGGACCCAGCTGTCGGCCTCTCCACGTACAGTCCACTTCAGATGCATGTCGGTCGTTGACCACATTGACCAGGCCGCGCCGGGAGCACCAAGGCGGTGGACGACGACGAGGCCTACGAAGGGAACGACACGGAGGCAGGGAAGACTCGGCAGTTGTTTCCCACGTGGAGGGGAGTACGACTGTACGAGGGTTTACTGGTTCGTCTGCCATCGCCGGAGAATAACAGCAGGTGTGGGTGAGTAGAGGGATGGCTAGGCCAGCGATGGGAGTACGGTGGGGCGGTGAGGCCTGCGCGGCAGCAGAGCCGGCCGCGGGGAGGAGGGAGCAGGCAGTCCCGCCGGTGCTTGTTTGAGCGGCTGGAGCAGGAAGAGCATGGATTGAAGAAGCACGACGGCCGTTGGATGGCCATCCAACAGTCACTGCTTGTGCGTCAACCTTTTTTTAGGAAAGCCTCAAATCTGTGGAAAACAGCATACAGCCCATCTGCCATTATTTCTAATAATTTACAGCCCATTTGCTAATTATTAAGGTTTTTTTGGAGCCCATATTCTTTTTGTTAGCATTACAGCCCATATTGTGGCCACGGTTAAAAAATTATACGAAATTTTGCATATTTCGGTGCGGTCCGAACTGTTTTTAATCCCAAAATTTCGACTCACATTCAAACTGATTTTAAAAATAAATGTATATCAATATAAAATCCAACAAATTCTCCACGCATAAAAATTAATGTAATTTAAAATCTCGAAATGAAAAAAAGATATTTGAAACTAATTGCCGGTTTGATGTGTTTTAAAAATGTACAGCCCATTTCTCATTACTGATGGGCCATTTTCTCGGCCAGCCGAATGAAAGCTCTCCTCGTCTTGAAAGATTTGCAGCCCAACAGGCCTGACAAAGCGACTTACTTGGCAAATCACAAAAAAACTGGGCTGTGGCCGTGGACCCAGCTGTCAGCCTCTCCACGTACAGTACTCTTCCGATGGAAGTCGTTCCTTGACCACGTTGACCATGCCGCGCGGAGAGCACCACGGCGGTGGACGACGGCGAGGCCTAGGAAGGGGACGACGCGGAGCCGGGGAAGACGCGGCAGTGGAAGCCCGCGCGGAGAGGAGTACGAGGGTTCACTGGTTCGGCTGCGGTGTGAGGCTGCCGTCGCCGCAGGGCCTGGCCAGCGGTGGGAATAGTAGGGGGCGGTGAGGCCTCCGCGGCAGCACAGCCGGCCACGGGAGGCAGGAGCATGCGGCACGACCGGCGCTGCTTTGGGCGGCTGGAGCAAGAAGACCAGAGGTTGAAGAAGCACTACGGCCGTTGGATGGACATCGTACGGTCACTGGAGCTAGAATCGTTCATATTGACTAAAGTTGACAAAGGCCCCCGTCCCAGTCAACTTAGTAGGCCCACAAGTCAGCCTCCCACCATGGTGGGTCCCAGCTAGCAGGGGGAGTATTCATTTTTTGTGCGTAATAAGGAGGCACTTCCTTGCGTGCGAAGATATAGCTGGTGGGTCCGAGCTGTCAGCGGCGGTAACGTTTTTTTCGCGAAATACAGAGGCCCTTTCGGTGGGTCCCTGATGTCAGGTGGAGGAATCATTATTTTGCGCGTAATAAGGAGGCATTTCCTTGCGTGCGGCCGTGGACCCAGCTGTCGGCCTCTCCACGTACAGTCCACTTCAGATGCATGTCGGTCGTTGACCACGTTGACCAGGCCGCGCCGAGAGCACCAGGGCGGTGGACGACGGCGAGGCCTAGGAAGGGAACGACACGGAGGCAGGGAAGACTCGGCAGTTGTTTCCCACGCGGAGGGGAGTACGACTGTACGAGGGTTTACTGGTTCGTCTGCCGTCGCCGGAGAATAACAGCAGGTGTGGGTGAGTAGAGGGATGGCTAGGCCAGCGATGGGAGTACGGTGGGGCGGTGAGGCCTGCGCGGCAGCAGAGCCGGCCGCGGGGAGGAGGGAGCAGGCCTAGACGGGGCAGCCCAAAACCACGTCCAACACTTGCCAAAACTTCGTCCCTCGTTTTCTCTGTGTTTCGCACACTCGACATTGTGTGGGCATTTTGACTGTGCATCATATGAAGATGTGCTATGCATGAATGTTGATCAGCATGATGTTAACTGGCTGGTAGTTCCATTTTCGACCATGAATAAAACTTCCAACATGATGTTAACCCTGTTTGAAAAGGCCGTGTTAATATAAATGCTCTGCCTCTGAAAGTTGCAGTTTCTTATCTGAAACTGAACTTGCAGTTTCTTATCTGAAACTGAAACTTGCAGTTTCTTCTCTGAGAATCACATTGTCTGCACTTTTATACTCCTATGAAACTACATTTTTTAAGTGCTAAAAATAGATCTCTAGAATTCATAAAATACTTCATATGCTCAATACTGCAAATCTGAAATTCAAAAGACATTCATATCTGAAAGTACTCTCAAAATACACAACACAAAACACAATTCACAACCTGCAAATACTGACAACCCTAAGCTCCTCCTGACAATTCACAACCTGCCCGACTATTGGGCTGGGGGGGGGCAGCCCCCTCCTATTCCTCGGTGGCAGACAGCCGCCCCGTGAGACGATGTGAACGGCGAGGGAGACGATGGCGGGGAAGCGTCGTCGGGCCAACTGCTTTTCTCCTCTTGCAGTTGGGTTCGGTCGACGAAGACTCCACCGGCTCGCTCTGGCAGGACACCCTCACAAACGGCACCCTGTAGATGCTCGATCCTTCAATCTCTGGTGGATGCTCCATCTGGGATCGATACTCCCACCACCGCTCCCTCACGATCGGATTCGGTGAATCTGTTTGCTCCATGGCCCAGAGGAGCAGCTCTATGTACTCCGGCGCGACTCCCTCCGGGAGTATCGCCGCCTTTTCGCTCTGTTGCAGATATTTGGCCATGGATGTCGCCGTCGCCGCTAGTTGGTCCTTGTTGTCAAACCAAGACTGTATCTCCAACATCCTAGCTAGCTTCACAGGGTCGCCGTCTGCGATCCTCACGTATCGGTTGTACTCCTCCATCGATCTACTTCTCCACAGCACCTTCACTCGCCGGCGGTGGTTTTTGAATGGAAGAGGAGAGGAGCAGCGCTGGTTTTGGATTAGAACGGGAGAGGAGCGACGCTGGTTTTGGACTGGAACAGGAGAGGAGGGGCGGTGGTTTTGAAATGGAAGAGGAGAGGAGCGGCGCTGCATTTAGATTGGAACAGGAGAGGAGCGGCGGTGGTTTAAGAGGAGAAGAGCGGAAGAGCGGCGCTGGTCTTGGAAGTATTTTTTTGTTGTTTTGCGTATTTTGGGTCAAAGTTTGACCACGTACTGTATTTGACAAGCAAAATGTGAATGCATGTCACCAAAAATTGTATCGTTTGGTTCGTATCTGAATGTACTTTCAAATTATATTATTTTTGCAACGTATAACATATATTTTATGTGCGAAGAGAGCAACACTAGCAAGCAAGCGCGGAGGCTCCTGCCTATATAGTGGAGTAGTACTAGTTTTCTTTTGTCTACCGGAGCCGGCTTGACCTCGTCAATGACTGTCGAGAAGTCTTCATGCACGTGGCCCGGAGGCGCAGTTGTCGTCATTTTGATCTGAAGCGCCGGATTATAACATATAACACGAAAAAATGCCACATGACAAGAAATCATAACCTCACTGCCCAAAGGAGACAACATGAATCCCGACGGACAAACTAGACGAGGAACAAAGCTCAAATTAAAGATAAACTCGTAGAAAAGGGGTCCGTCGATAGATGTCCTAATTAACATAGCCGGCTTGACCTAGATGGCAGCCGAGTAGTCACTGTTCGTGCATGTGCCCCCAATGACTAGCCCAACTCAGTTGTCGCTGTTTAACCCTCGCAGTGATCCGAAGCACATGACACCTAATTTTGCGAGATGACAAGAAACCTTTTTTTAGATTTCTCACCACAACTACAGCCATGTACAACACAGCCTGCACGATATGTAGACGATAGCCAATCCAGGCGTGTCTGCTGGAGTCTGGTCACATGCATGGACGAACTGATCTTCCGTGTCTTGCAGGGATCGTCCAGGCACCAACGTAGTACAACACTTCTCTAGTACTATCGCTCGTCTCCCTCTTCTATTAAGTCACCCGACTTGCGGGGCCGGGGAGTGTGCCTATGGTCGGTTCTCAATTGCCGTCCCACATGTGTGTGCAAACGCAATATGACGCGCGTTCCATTCGGAGAGCAGCGTGCCAGACCGACCGACCGTCTGGGGTGCGACGCGAACGCGACGGGCGTGCTGTATACTCCGTACATGTGTACCGCCGTTTTCTAGACGCTTTGCTCCATGGCGCGGGTGCAATCCATGGATACAAAATTAGTATACTGTATACTATTTAAAAGTCGAGGGCGGGGCTTTTCCTGCGCGGTAGGCGGGGCAGTTCCGCCTAGTCGGTTCGACAGAGACGCGAGAAGACGAGGGAGTAGGCTGCTGCAAACGTAGGGCTGTGTGATTTGACAGCGAGTTACTGCTGGACAGGTGGGGCCCCGTGATTTGACTTGCCATTATCATTTTAACTGCGGCGCTACGACCGGCGTGAGTCTCCCGATTCCTGACCACCTCCATACAGGTGCCTCTCCCAATGCTCCACCATGTAGTAGAGGCTGGCTCTTGCATGAGAGCCCACTTCTCCACTTTTTCCTTGCCTCTCTTTCCTCCACATATGCAAAAATGCCATGTAAAGCGCACTATTGTACTTACTTTTACTTGCTCCTACAGGTGCTTAAGCTTGCCACATAGGCATAAAGTCTGATGTGGCAAGTTAATCAAGAAGAGAGAGACTAGTTTGGTGACCCAAGGAAGAAACGGTGCTAAGCGCGTGTACCTAGGTGAAAAGACAATTTTGAGTCTATAGCTAATTAAATGAAGCAAACTTAGCAACACCATTTCATTGGAAGAGGTCACTCCTTGGCAAATGCAATAAATACTAGTACTCCCTGTGTCCCATAATATAAGAACGTTTTTGGCACTACACTAGTGTCAAAAACGTTCTTATATTATGGGACGGAGGGAGTACGAAGAAAGAGATAGAGAGGAGTAAAAAAATTACACTTATAGCCAACCTTATAGCCAACCTTGTTGTAGTATGAGTGACTAAGTGATGACTATGTATGACATGCCAACATCAGATAGCCTAACGCACCGTGTTAAATCTCCAAGGGCGCGACCGCGCGAGCGACGCGACGGTCGTGGTAGGCGCGACCATGATACGGGCTGCTGGCAGCCCTTGGATCTGAGATCAAACGGTCGCATGCTAAGTTGCTGAAAATTTGCAGAATAACCCTCCAGGATAGGATATTCACCCATAGGTCTAGAATCACGCCATGCAACCGTTCGATCTCAGATCCAAGGGCTCTCGGAAGCCCGTATCATGGGAGAATGGAAAGCCACTACCCTGCCGTTCGCACGCTGGCAGTTCGCTCCTACTCGTCCCCGCACGTCCTTCAATACTACGGCGGTTCGCTCCTAGTCGTCCCGTCCATTCACATTACGGCAGTTCCACTAATCCTAACCCTCCTCCCAAATCCATGGCGTCCCAAATCTCCACGATCGGCGGTGAGTACAAGGTTAGAACCATCACCGGCGATGAGTTCGACGTCATCTACACCCGTTCTTCCGCGACGGTGAAAGGATGCCTTTCTCGCTTCAGACGCATGTTCGAAGACTCAGATGATGAGTGGGTCGCTGGGCTAGATGTTGAGTACACCACAGTCCTGGGACGAGAGAAGGATCTAAAGGACGAAGAGAGGAAGAAGCCCGCCGTGATCCAGGTTTGCGTGCATGACTTATGCTTGGTCTACCACATATGCCATGCCGACGTTGAGTGCCAGGATTTTAAGGACTTCCTCGAGAGCAACCGCCGTTATTTTAGTCTGACTAAAAATAGTCTCTTTAAGAGGCTAAAGTTCCAAGCACCCCTGACTAAAGAGGGGCTAAAACTAGTCTTGAGACTAAATTTTTTAGTCAGGGGTACCCCTACTAAAATGTGGATTAGTCCTCTCTCTACTCATTTAACTCCTCTCCTTTAACACAGGCGAGTTCTGGATTGGAGGGTTTGGAGGATAATAAATGCTCATTAACTTGATTTTAGCCTTTTTAGTATTTGGATCCAAGCATGGGTGAGGCTAGCATGTTTTAGTCCCACTACTTTTAGTCATGGGACTAAAACGTATCCAAGCACCCTCTTAGTTTTATTTGAGGGGTGGGTTGTGCTGGACACCATTATTGTGACTAGCCTTTTTAATAGTACTATATGCATAATTTGGCGACGAGCGCTCTCTATATGTACCACCTTTTTTTTAATTTCAAGTTTTGCTCCATGGCGCAATCCATCGATACTACTGCTGTACAAAAGTATACATTTTTTAAAAGGCTAGAGGGCGGGGCAGTCTAGCTTGGTCGGTTTCACGAGAGGCGAGGGCCTTTGTGATTTGACGGCTCATTACTGCTGGAAGGCGGGGCCTTGTGATTTGACTGCTCGTATAAATGCGCCGACGACCTGATCGAGGAGGAGCAAAGAACCGTGCGGTATACTCAAGTTTTCCACTGGAGTAGTACTGCGACGGAGGAGCACGAAACACGGCAGCCCAGTGCCATATGGCGATAAAAAATGATCTAATTTGCTAGTCATCTCATTGTTAGCATTGTTCTATTCATTCCCTCAAAAAAACATTGTTCTATTCATGCCTCGCAGAGAACGTGACACGTGCGGCGAAACACCCGAAGCAAAAGATGAAACACAGGAGCAAAAGAAGAAGGAAGATTATCACCCCAAATGATCTAATTCGCCGCGGAGTCGTAACTGCTTCTTCATCGCCTCCACGACCTCCATCTCCTTGCGCGTCTCCTCCGCCATCTTCTTCATTCTGTCCATGACGCGGGATTTCTCGACGCGAGCCTTCATCATCTGTTCCACGGCCGCATTACGTACCTTGACAGCAGCCGGGTGCTCGATGCGGAGCTTCGCCAACTCCTCCTTCTGTTCCATGACGAGGGCCTGCAGCATCTTCATCGAGGAACTACTATTCTCATGCAGCTTCTTCCAGCCGGCGTTCTTCTCCTTCAACAGGTCGATCTCGTGGCAGAGCTTCGCCTTGTCCTCCTGAAGTCGCAGGATTTCGCCGGTCGCCTTCTTCTCCGAGGCAATGCTCTTCTTCAGCAGCATCACCAAGCCGGCGGTCAACTCCCCCTGCTGATTGAGCTCAGCGGGCATGTCGTCGAGGCTCTCCTTCAGCAACTCCATCAAGCCTTGGATGAACTCCTTCTGCTTATTGAGCTGATCGGGCATGCCGTCGAGGGATAACGACTCCAGCTCCGCCGGCTCGGCATGTTCGCCTCCGCGGCTAGGGCGCTCCTGGGAGCCATCGCCTGCCCGTGAGAGATCTTTCGAGGTCTCTGCGTGGCGGCGAGCCCTCTTTTTTTTCCGCAGCCTTGGTTGCCGCTCCCTTGTTACGAGTAGTTCTCGACCTAGAGCTCTGCTCACCGGCCATGGCAACGACGGACGAAGAAGAAGCACTTATGAGGAGGAAAGGTAGAGTAATTTTCGGTTAGGTAGTTCCCCTTTTTATAACCTAAGTACTAGCACTAGTACTAATACCTGCATAGTGGGAACACGTTCAGGTTTGGTACGTACTAGTAGGTGTGAGCAGGCTTTCGAATGTGATGGGAACAAGGTAAAGATTAATTGATGGTTTTGGTTTCGAGGCCCGAAACGGCTCCCGATGAGTTTAGCGGAACATAAATTTCAAGTACTACACTGCTCAAATGCGTAAATATTATGTTACTGTCAAAAATTGGCACAAAATACGAAGGAGACCAATGGAAGTACTACTAGCAACCCACGATTTAACTACTCGCATGCGCGCAGTGGAGTAATAATGTCTTTCTTCCGCCCTCACGTCCACTCAATTTGCATGCGCTGTATTAATTGACCATCAATGAAGTGAACGACTTTACACGCGTCAAATTATCACATGGGGTGGATCTTGGTACAAAATTGCGTCCGCCCGTGTACCCGCGTGTGCGTGCGAGGGAATGAGTGCGTGCGTGGCGTGCGTGCACATCTTCGCTTCGTGCATGTACCGCCAGTATGGCTCAGGGAGGACGAGTACATTCTTCTGGAACCAGCAGCACGTCACTGTGATCAATCCACGCAAGGAGGTCGCGACAACGCCTCCACATGTGCCACGTGGCTTCATGAACTGTAAGAGAGACACTGTGTAGCGTGCCATTGGTATTCTAATTTACGTGTTTTGCACATACTCGAAGTACTAGTAAGGTACACGTGCATTGCACGCATCAGATTTTGCAACCAAATTATGAATAAATACCACACTATAGCATGTAAGCTCTGAGTCATATATGCCTGATGTAGCCCTTCGTTTAATTCTTATAGTTCATCTCATTCAAAATCAATTAGTTTTTATAAAAAAGCTAAGAACGCGGGAATAGGAAAAACATGGGATTATAGTGGAATGTCGTCTTGAATCCTACAGGATTGTACGAGTGTTTGATTGTGCATAGAAAAAACGCAGAATTCTTTCAAAGAGGTTTGAGTGGATGGGATGTTTCCTATGAAATCTAGTGCAAATGAATCATATGGAAAAATTCCTATGGTTTACAATCCTACGAATCAAACAACCAAGATAGGAAAAATTCCTAATGATTAGAATCCTCCAAAATTCCTTTGAGAATCCTTTGAATCAAAGAAGCCCTTAATCTATTTTATGATTCATGGAATTGTGCGTTGTAAAGCATAAAGTAAAAACAAATAATGGCAATTCAACTAGAAAAAAAGTTTGGGCAGTTATGATACGGAAGATTCTAGAACAAAAGAGAACCACTGTTGTTTTGAGGTTTGTGCATTATGCTTAAGTTCAACCATGGAGTCTGCTAGATTGTACATGTGGCAAAATCCGGTGGGGGGCTAGAAGATGGTGCGAGGGGCCGAGTGGAGGGAGACTATGAAGGAATGCACAAGTGCGAGATCGATATTTAGAGAGAGGGGGCGAACACGTGCGCTGTTGCGCGCAGTGGCGGAGCCATGAAAAATAAATGAGCTAGGGGGCCAAGCATTGCTAATCCTTTACGAGGAGGGTCAATTCATGAACTTAAACCATTTTTAGCAGCAATTGTCTAATGATCACATTCATATTAGCCTCGATATATAGTGATGTTAGGGGGGAGGGGGGCAGGGCCCTTACTGCCCCCTGTCTTCGCCATTGTGCACGCGTCTGAGAGATGAAGCGGAAGGCATGGATGATGAGAGGGGGACGTTGGATATATAATTAATGTGGGTGTATTAGCTATATATGTTAATCCTATATAGAGAGGTATAGATTGATCGATGTGGACGTGGGAAAGAGGGTGAGACCTCACTGGATATATCGATTGATCGGTTTGTGTGGAAAACTATGAAAGACCTAGCTATATACACACATACATAGAGGAACATCGATCGTTGCGCATGCACGCGTGAGAGATAAAGAATGCCCGATATGATGGAGAGGGGGATGTGTGTGGGTGTGTGCCTTCATGGGAGACCGACCTGAAGAAAAAGATTGTATGCGTGCGATGGATAATGCCGACTGGTAGTGTGTGTGCATGCATGCACGAGAGAAAGTTAGTGGTACAATTATAAAGAGAAGACTACTGTGTGGGTGTAAAAGAATAGGTGAGGTCATAATCAATGTAAAGTTGAATTCAAATATTTGAATAAGAGATCCTGATGTTTGAAACCCATGCATGCATGAATATAACGGAGATCTGCGCGGTGTGGTTTGGAAACGAGCATGTTGTAATGTATACACATTGAACAAGGTCAGACTGATTTGAATTTGAGATACCGATGGCAGACATCATTTGGCCACGTCGCATCCGTGCATGGACACACTATTCTAATTGGAGATGATGGGCGGCTTTCGCATCACATATCTATATCTATACCCCTATATATATATTATTATATTTTTTATATTGTGTGCGGGTAACTTTAACTTTGAAAGATGGTCGTTGGATGAGGCGAATCCGATGGTCCAAAGATGGCAAATTTGAGCACTACTGGCCGTTGGATATCATCTAGATTCCACCAGATTTCGCCACATGTATAATCTAGAAGACTCCATGGTTGAACTTAAGCATAATGCACAAACATCAAAACACAAGCACTTCTTATTTGTTCTAGAATCTTCCGTATCAGAATTGCCCAAATGTTTTTCTACATGATTTGCCATTATTTGTTTTTACTTTATGTCTTACGACGCACAATTCCATGAATCTTAAAATAGATTAGCTTTCTTATAAAAACTAGATGATTTTGAATGAAATGAACTATAAGAATTAAACGAACATCTACATCATGCATATATGACTCAAAGCTTGCATGCTATAATGTGGTATTTATTCATAATTTGGTTGCCAAATCTCATGCGTGCAATGCACGTGTACCTTACTCTAGTCTAAATGGTGTTTGTGTGTGTGTTGTGCGTGTTGAGGTGCAAATTGTCTTTTTTTGGTACACGTTAAGCTTGTTCTTCCGAAATTTCAAGCCGCGCCTTGTTATGCCGAAAATTCAAGCTAGCGTCTCTGTCTATCGTGCTGCGAAACTCCCGCCTCTTCAACCCGCGCCTTGTTAGCCCGAAATATTTAAGATATATCTTTGTCTCGTTGTGCTCCGACAACTCCCTCCATCTCAACCCGCGCCTTGCTATTCCGAAATTACAACGCGCGCGAAAACTCCCACCTCCTGTGAAATCCCGACACGCGAAATGCCCGTGGTACCCCTGAACCGAAAGAACCGCCTCAAATCGGTGGGGGTACTTTCGTAACTTACCCCACATTTCGGACAAGCGCGTCTCTAAGCCATGGTTCCCCACTGCCATCCCATCCGCCCACCCATTCGTACACCGAGGCCGCGAAAACCCGCGACGAAACCCCACACCCTGCTCCGTCCGCCACCCAGCCGGAGCCTCTTCCCCGACGACGTCGTCCACAGCAACACCTCGACGTCCCTCATCCACCGTACCGGATGAGGATCCGTCGTCGATCTCATCGCCCCGCCGGCTCAGCCACCCCGTCCTCCACCTCCAAGGAGCTGCCCCGACGTTCCCCTCGTCTTTCGCGCCACCTCCATTCCCACACCGCCGTCTTCACCTGCACCACCGGAAGAGCATCATCATCACCGTTTCCTCGGATGAAGCTGCGGCCTAATCGGCGCCACCAAAGAGGTTGTACACTAATCGCCGCATTTTCTTCTTGATTCGATCTCACGGTGCTGCCGGCGCTCGGTCCTGAGCCGACACGGCGTGGCTCCATCCACGGCGGCGTCGCCGGCCACTTCCTCCACGGCGTCGCTCCCTCGGCGGCGACGTCCACATCAGTAGGAGTTGCTGCTGCTTTAGCTCTCGCTCGCGCTGCTGCTCTGCTCTTGCTCTCGGTCCCCTGCCTGGTCTGCTCTTGCTCGTGCTGCTGCTCTCGCTCTTGCTCTTACTTGCGATGCTGCTCCGATTTAGCTACACTTCAGTCGACTAAATTGACTTTTGGGTCAGTCGATTTTCAGGGGGTGGGGGGACTCGCCGGGGTGAAGGAAGAACCAGCCGCAGCGGGGAGGGGGCTCGCCGGAGAGGTATCCCACTATCTATCTTAGGGTTCAGGATGGGGGCGGTGGTCGCCGGCGGTGGCGGGGCGGTGGCATGGGGATCGCCGGAGAAAAAGCTCGGCACGGGGGGGGGGCTAGAGGGATGGCCGGGGCGGCGGCGGACCAGCGGTGGGGAGTGTTTTAGGGGCGGGCGGGGTGGCGCACCGCCGGCCGCGGGCGGCGGGGGCTGATGTTTGGCCGGTGGTGGCTGGCGGCTCGGGGGGTGGAGGTTGAAGATGAACCGCAGGCCCTTGATTTCGTATCCAACAGCTACAAAATCGACTGACCAGAGATGAAAAAGTCAGTCGACCGACGTGTAGCCACACCTTGCTAGTGCGTTCAGTTTCGACAACAAATTCAGTTTCGACAGCAAAATTCAGTTTCGACAGTTAAGTTCAGTTTCGACAGGTAAGTTCAGTTCCGACAGTTAAATTCAGTTTCGACAGTTAAGTTCAGAGATGAGCGGCTGATGTATTTTACATCTAGCACTTTGTGGTTATGTATTTTATGTAATGTATTGGAGATGCTATTAGAATTCCACTCAGGTTAACGTTGTTCGTTGTCTCTCTTGTCCTGCTTCAGCCTCGGCGTCGTACAACTCACCGGAGCTGCTCCAACGACGAAACCCTCCATCACAGCGGAGCAGTACCTCGGGCTCCATCTCCATACGCCTAAGATCTTCTTCCCCTCCTCCGACAGCCAAGTCAGCCGGAGCATCCTCACCGGCCAACCCAATCACACTGAGATCGACATGGCTTCGCCAAAGAGGTTGTACACTTGTTGCATCTCTTTTTTACTCTACATGTTATATATATTGTCCACTGAGCACTCGTAGTAACGGGAAATACGATTATTTTATCCTACTATATGACAAGCAGTGAGGTACCAGGCAACTTAGCTATCCGTGATGGACTCTCTTGAACGCCATCATTATTTATCTCTGCGCGTTTGAGCTGTGCATTTGTCGATGGGCCTGGGAGTTGAGCTAGTATGGCAGTGGCCTGGGTCCAAAGTAATAGAAGTAGCACAAAAACATTTTTTTAGTGTAGGATTTTCCTTGCTCAAGCCTGCCTACTAGAATCGCCTGTGCTTGAAAGGAAAAGTGAATGAAAAACATCGGAATTGGAAAGTTTCCTATGGTACTACTTTTCATGAATTTGGTGCAAAAGAATGGAGCAAAGGAAAACTGTAGGATTTGTTCCTTTAGTGTCTCCTTGAAAGAAAAACCGTAGGAATTCTAATTTCCACTTCTCCTCCTTTTCATATTCCTATTCATCAAGCACAAGACTAAGAGATAGTAGCATAATAGCATTATAACCGTACATTTTCTTGTGGTTTGACTTAATCTCACCATGCTTTTTTGCATCCTGTGATCTTCCAATTGTTGTGAATTAAACACCCAGCATCCTGTGATCTTCCAATTGTTGTGAATCAAACACCCAGATTGGCAGAAATCCTGTGTTTTTAAATTCTCTGTTTTGCACGTGCATTCCTATCCTATTCCTGTCTATTTCCTATCCCTCCATTGTTAGAATCCTCAAATTCAAACAAGCCCTTACTCAATTACTTCTGTTACAGATATGTGTCAAAGAAAACCTTGTGTGGTTTGTCCTGCTCCTGCGGCGCTGTGTTCCACCCCAGCTCAGCTGCTCCAACGACGGAAGGGTTCACCACAACAGGGATCCGCTTTCCAGACTGTCTTTCGCCGCCTCAGATCTTCTTCCCCGCCGCCGGCAGCCACGGCAACTGCATTACCATCATAAACTGAGCAGATGACCTTGAGGACTACACGGGTCCGCAAGAGAGGTCACACTCTTCCCTGTCTGCTTACGTTATGCGTCGCTTAATATGATGACATGCTACATTATCGTTGTGTTCACCTATTAGACTCCGAGTCAGGTCCAAACTAATGCTGAAACTTGAGTTTTTAAATGGTTGTGGGGTATATATTGGGGCAACAATCAGTACTATCTGTCTACTATCTGGTTAATCTCTGGTGTCTACTATGAGTTTCATGTTGGGTGCAAACAAACATTAAAGGAGCCATTGTCTGTATTTTTAACTAAAGCTATTATCTGCCTGCTATCATTGGTTTTGGGTCTATCCACAGTTTGCTACCATCACTCTGGATTTGTGCATGCACTCCTTACATAATCTCACTATGTTTTATTCCTATGCATGCCAGTTATTGTACACAATGGAACTGATCATGTAGAGCAAAAGAGACGAGCCTTGCGTGGCAATAAAATTTCATGCAGACGTCGTTCCATGGTGGGCGCAAAGGCAGCCCCCCTCCACCCATTTCGGATCGTAATCAAGAGGAAGATAACTGTTCTGAGGGGGATTCAGAAGGAGAAGACCACTCCTATTTACCCCATGAGGTCTTCGCTCTAACTTGGCATGCTGATGTTGGTAATATCATGCATATGGTGCCTTGCATTGCTTACTGTATACATTAAAGATGTCATCTGCTTAGTTTAGACATGCTTTGTGTCAATGCCATCTGTTTAGTTTCTTTATCGTATATGTGAATCATGCAATGCCATCTTGTCTAGCCAGGCATCATATATGTGAATTTTGCAATGCCACCCTGGTTAGCCAGTCATCTTATATGTGAATTATATCATGCCATCATTTTTTTATTACGTGTTAAATTTGTCAACAATTTTAGTACATTCAATTACTCTTCCTGTGCATCAGCCATTCGGCACGGTCATGGAAAAATCTGGAGTGGAAACAAGGTCTTCAGAGCAGACAATGCTATCTGACGAAGCGCATGTCTTGCTGGTTACCGATAGCTCCTCAGAGGAGGATTCAGAGACAGATGACCAGTCATATTCCCCCCCCCCCGTGGTGCATGCCCTAACTTGGCAGGGTTATGTTGCTCATATCGTGCGTATGGTATCTTGCATTGCTATGTCATTTGCTTAGTTTAGACATGCTTTGTGTGAATGCCACCTGTTTAGTGTCTAATTACCATATATGTGAATTATGCAATGCCATCTTGTTGCAAGACATTATATATGTGAATTATGCAATGTTATCTTGTTGCAAGGCATTATGTATGTGAATTATGCAATGCCATGCTGTTTAGGCAAGCGTCATATATGTGAATTATATCATGCCGTCCTTTTTTTGTATTTCTCATTGCTTTTGTCGACAATGTTTGTATATTCAACTGCTCTTCCTGTGCATCAGCCATTTGAATTGGTGATGGAGAAATCTGGAGTGAAAACAAGGTCTTCAGAGCAGACAATGCTACCTGCTGAAGCAGATATCTTGCTGGTTACATATAGCTCTTCAGAGGAGGATTCGGAGGCAGATGACCAGTCCTATTATCCCCCTGAGGTGTATGCTCAAACTTGGCAGGGTCATATTACTCATATAATGCATATGTTGTATTGCAATGCTTAGTTTTTACATCATATACACAATATTGAATGCCATCTCCTTAGTTGACACATCATATATTTGAATTATGTCATGCCATGATGTTTACATAGACAGCATGTATCTGAATTATGGCATGCCAACCCATTTTCTAAAGACATAATATAGTTATATCATCTCATCCTATTTACATAGTCATCGTATTTTAAATTATGTCATTCTATCCGTGAATTATATCATGCCATCATGTTTCCATCAATGGCATGTTTGTGATTTATGGCATGCCAACCACTTTAATAGACACATCGTATAGTTATATCATGTCATCCTGTTTACATAGTCATCATATTTTGAAGTATGTCATTCTATCCTGTTTAGTTAGCCATCATACATGTGAAATTGTGTCATGCTATCCTGTTTAATTAGCCATCATATATGTGAAATTATGTCCTGCTATTCTGTTTGCTTAGACAACATAAATGTGAATTATTTCATGCCCTGTTTTCTTCCCTACTATCCATTGCACCTGTCTATCTTACAATGTCTGTACATTCAATTACTTTTCTTGTTTATCAGCCATTTCAATTGGAGGGAGTGATGGCAGTATCTGTGGGAGTAAAAACACGGTCTTCAGAAAAGATCGTGCTACCTGTCGATGCAGATAGAACCACGGTTGTACTTGCCCAAGAACCAGCCCCACCACACATAACCCACACTCATGCAGATTGTACCCCTACCCAGTTGGACAGAGAACCAGCTACACCCCTTCTAACCCCAACCCCAGCAGATAGACACCCAGTTCCCGTTGACACAGCACCGTCTCCACCACAGAGCACCCAAACACGAGCAGTTAGTAAGGCAACTGCAGTGCCCAAATCACGAGGACCACCACTCCGAACCCGAAGTCAACGCTTAAAGCAGAAGAAGAATTGTTCTCAGGTCAGGTTCCGTAGCTATGGTTCATACTACTTTGCTCTTGCATCACTGTATTTACTGATACCAACTAATTTCAAATTTGAAGGATGCAATTGAAACTCCAATGGCGCAACAGGTATGTTTTAAACCTGTTTCTTCAACGTGTTTGGCTGTTTGCTGTTGTAACTTGCTCTATGTTGATTTCAGTTTCAATTGAATAAACAGTTATGTTCTCATGCCATGCACATTACAAGTGTTGTTATTGCTGTGTAGTTTCCCACACTTATATTCTGTCTATGCTGCTTTGTCTTAAATAGATATGATTCGAACTGTATCTATCTTGATTTGGCAACATAAACTAGAATGATATAGACCATACAGTGACCATACTACATAGATATATGTTTGTTTCATGTTGTTATCCTGTCCACCTTACTACTGAACTGGTTTACCAAAATGAGTTTCATATACTACATTGTAAACCTGAGATGTGTTTGTTTGTTTCTCTTTTAGAACGCGGATAAAATATTGGAGAAGAGTACCCTGTTATGCAATGGTAAAGGAAGTAATGCAGATAAGGTTCAAGATAGTGAGACATCCCTGTTGGTCTCCAAGAAAGCTGATAAAAACTATATTGAAGACACTGAGACAACCCCAAAGTCCTGTCTTGATGTAGTGTTCGAGTTACTGGCTACCACTGCTGGCACCAGCTCTTCGAACTCGTTGCCTGAATCAGTTCGGCTTCTTGAGTCTCAACTTCAAGTTGAAAGACATCGATCAGATGTTATGCGACAGGAAGCCGAAGGACTGAGGAAGTCCCTGCAGAATTCAGATGCATACTTTCTGGTGCAACAGCAAGCGCTGGAGGACTTAAGCGCCAAACAAGAGAAAGTTAATAAGCTTGCTAAGCATCTTGCCAGCATTATGGGTACCCAGGATATTGTTTCTTGAGCTCTTCTGAAGTGGTTTCAGTTCTGGACTTGTTTTGCTGCGGCGTTTATATGCTGCTGTGTTCCCTATATTTGCACTGGTGGCGAACTTTGATGCCCAGTGGATGTAATATGTGTAATAGCCGTGATAGCCTAGTGTAAGTTGCTTGCTTATTTATTTCCTTGTTATCTTGTTTATTTGTTTGCTTGTAGTCAGTGCAGTTCTTTTTCTGCGGTTTGCTAGTGGCTGCAATAACCTATTTTTTAAAACTAGGCCACAATAACCATGGGCTAATATTTACTGTAGTGACACTGGGCCTCCTACGGGCCGTAGAAATAGTGGGCCTTCTACGGGCCGTAGAAGCAGTGGGCCTTCTACGGGCCGTAGAAACAGTGGGCCTTCTACGGGCCATAGAAACAGTGGGCCTTCTACGGGCTGTAGAAACAATGGGCCTTCTACTGGCCGTATCATCAATGGGCCTTATACGGGCCGTATGATCGATTGGCCAAACATGGGCCAAACAGACCGCATTCTGGCCGTAAACGGGCTAGAGTTGGAATCGTCCGTTCATGGGCCGACCATAACGGGCCATCGTTAATAGGCCGTATTTGATGACGCTATGAAAACGGCCCAACGTATTAATGGACCACAAATGGGCCGACTGTAACCACGAGCTGAATTTGGCCCACAAGCAGAAAATGACAGTAACGGGCCGTAAGTAAACGAATGCTGGAAAATAGCCCAAGAATAAATGGGCTCTGAGAAGGCCGAAAGATAACATGGGCTGGAAATGGCCCAACGGAATAACGGGCCGTTAATGGGTATAAAGTGATACACTGTTCTTTACGGGCCAGTTTCACCACGGGCCGTTAATGGGTGTAAAGTGATACACTGTTCATTACGGGCCAGTTTCAGCACGGGCCGTTAATAGGCCAAGAGTTACATAGGGCCTCATATGGGCCGAAAGACGTCATGGGCCATACATGGGCCAGAAGTGAAAAGAGGCTGGAATCATATTGGATGGCCCAGATGACGCTACTGGGCCTAATTCGAATAGGGCATAACGGGCCTTGGGTTAGCGGGCTGTAAATGGGCTATATGCGAACAGGCCGTTAACAGGCTTTCCATGGGCCGGCCCGCCACCTTTTGACCAAGTCAAACGGGCCGGCCTTTTCACAGGAATGGGCCTCTGTTGGGCCGTGCCACGTGTCGACGTATCATAGGCGCCTTCTGTCCAATGAGTGGATGACATCTGTCCCAGCTATGAGCCGACACGTGTTTCCTCCAGCCAATGATGATTTTACACGTGGACAATCCCCATTGGTCGGGGTTGTTAACGGGTTATCGGATCCAAAACCCGACCCGATAGCTTAACGGCGTTCCGTTACGGTGGATGCCACGTGTCGGTCACCCTTGACGAAAGCACTTCTGTGACGCGCGATTTATCGTCATGGAAGTGGACACTTCCGTGATGATAATTTTGGTAATGTCATGGAACACTTCTACGACAGCACAGGTATGACTATCTTGATTCCGTCATAAATTTGTCATGGATGTACATGCATGACAAAAAACGCGACCTACTGTGACAAACATGTATCATCATGGAAGTGTATTTTTTTGTAGTGTGTGTATTTTGCAAATTTCTATGTCAACAATGCTCTACACGGAGCTACTCTAGCTAATAGTTCCCACTTTCAATATGTATCCAGATTGAGACTTAGAGTCATTTGGATCAGTGTAAAAAACTTGCATCGATGTAACCCTTTACGACGAACCTTTTGTCACCTCCATAATCGAGAAACATATCCTTATTCCACTAAGGATAATTTTGACCGCTGTCCAGTGATCTACTCCTAGATCACTATTGTACTCCTTTGCCAAACTCAGTGGTAGGGTATACAATAGATCTGGAACACAGCATGGCATACTATATAGAACCTATGACTGAGGCATAGGGAATGACTTTTCATTCTCTTTCTATTTTTCTGCTGTGGTCGGGTTTTGAGTCTCAACTTCACACCTTGCAACACAGGCAAGAACTCCTTCTTTGACTGTTCCATTTTGAACTACGTCAAAATCATGTCAAGGTATGTAGTCATTGAAAAAACTTATCAAACATCTTGATCTATCTCTATAGATCTTGATGCTCAATGTGTAAGCAGCTTCGTCGAGGTCTTTCTTTGAAAAACTCTTTTCAAACACTCCTTTATACTTTCTAGAAAATTCTACATTATTTCTGATCAACAATATGTCATTCACATATACTTATCAGAAATGTTGTAGTGCTCCCACTCACTTTCTTGTAAATACAGGCTTCACCGCAAGTCTGTATAAAACTATATGCTTTGATCAACTCATCAAAGCATATATTCCAACTCCGAGATGCTTGCACCAGTCCATAGATGGACCGCTGGAGCTTGCACATTTTGTTAACACCTTTAGCATCGACAAAACCTTCTGGTTGCATTATATACAACTCTTCTTTAAGAAATCCATTAAGGAATGTAGTTTTGACATCAATTTGCCAGATTTCATAAAATGTGACAACTTGCTAACATGATTCAGACAAACTTAAGCATCGCTACGAGTGAGAAAATCTCATCATAGTCAACACCTTGAACTTTGTCAAAAACCTTTTTCGACTAGTCTAGCTTTGTAGATAGTAACACTACTATCAGCGTCCATCTTACTCTTGAAGATCCATTTATTTTCTATGGTTTGCCGATTGATAACACACAAGTATAGGGGATCGCAACAGTTTTCGAGGGTACAGTATTCAACCCAGATTTATTGATTCGACACAAGGGGAGCCAAAGAATATTCTCAAGTATTAGCAGTTGAGTTGTCAATTCAACCACACCTGGATAACTTAGTATCTGCAGCGAAGTATTTAGTAGCAAAGTAATATGGAAGTAACGGTAACGGTAGCAAAAGTAATATTTTGGGGTTTGTAGTGATTGTAACAGTAGCAACGGAAAAGTAAATAAGCGGAGAACAATATGTGAAAACCTCGTAGGCATTGGATCGGTGATGGAGAATTATGCCGGATGTGGTTCATCATGTAACAGTCATAACATAGGGTGACACGGAACTAGCTCCAATTTATCAATGTAATGTAGGCATGTATTCCGAAATAGTCATACGTGCTTATGGAAAAGAACTCGCATGACATCTTTTGTCCTACCCTCCCGTGGCAGCGGGGTCCTAGCGGAAACTAAGGGATATTAAGGCCTCCTTTTAATAGAGTACCGTACCAAAGCATTAACACATAGTGAATACATGAACTCCTCATAACTACAATCATCACCGGGAGTGGTCCCGATTATTGTCACTTTGGGGTTGCCAGATCATAACACATAGTAGGTGACTATAGACTTGCAAGATAGGATCAAGAACTCACATATATTCATGAAAACATAATAGGTTCAGATCTGAAATCATGGCACTCGGGCCCTAGTGACAAGCACTAAGCATAGCAAAGTCATAGCAACATCAATCTCAGAACATAGTGGATATTAGGGATCAAATCCTAACAAAACTAACTCGATTACATGATAAATCTCACCCAACCCATCACCGTCCAGCAAGCCTACGATGGAATTACTCACGCACGGCGGTGAGCATCATGAAATTGGTGATGGAGGATGGTTGATGATGATGACGGCGACCGATTCCCCTCTCCGGAGCCCCGAACAGACTCCAGATCAGCCCTCCCGAGAGAGTTTAGGGCTTGGCGGCGGCTCCGTATCGTAAAACGCGATGAATCCTTCTCCCTGATTTTTTCTCCCCGAACACGAATATATGGAGTTGGAGTTGAGGTCGGTGGAGCAACAGGGGGCCCACGAGGCAGGGGGCGCGCCCCCCACCCTCGTGGACAGGTGGAGGCCCCCCTGACGTGGATTCTTCTTCCAGTATTTTTAATATTTTCCAAAAATAAGTTTCGTGGAGTTTCAGGTCATTCCGAGAACTTTTGTTTCTGCACATAAATAACACCATGGCAATTCTGCTGAAAACAGCGTCAGTCTGGGTTAGTTCCATTCAAATCATGCAAGTTAGAGTCCAAAACAAGGGCAAAAGTGTTTGGAAAAGTAGATACGACAGAGACGTATCACCGATCATCGGGCAAGTCAACCAAAGTCCACACTTTGTTCTCATACATGGATCCCATCTCAGATTTCATGGCCTCAAGCCATTTCACGGAATCTGGGCTTATCATCACTTCCTCATAGTTCGTAGGTTCGTCATGGTCAAGTAACATGACCTCCAGAACAGGATTACCGTACCACTCTGGTGCGGATCTCACTCTGGTTTACCTACGAGGTTCGGTAGTAACTTGATCTGAAGTTACATGACCATCATCATTAGCTTCCTCACTAATTGGTGTAGGAGTCACAGGAACAAATTTCTATGATGAACTACTTTCCAATAAGGGAGCAGGTACAGTTACCTCATCAAGTTCTACTTTCCTCCCACTCACTTTTTTCCCCAGAAACTCCTTCTCTAGAAAGGATCCATTATAAGCAACGAATATCTTGCCTTCGGATCTGTGATAGAAGGTGTACCCAACTGTCTCCTTTGGGTATCCTATGAAGACACATTTCTCCTATTTGGGTTTGAGCTTATCAGGATGAAACTTTTTCACATAAGCATCGCAACCCCAAATTTTAAGAAACGACAACTTTTGATTTCTTGCCAAACCACAGTTCATACGGTGTCGTCTCAACGGATTTAGATGGTACCTTTTTAACGTGAATGCAGTTGTCTCTAATGCATAACCCCAAAACGATAGTGGTAAACCGGTAAGAGACATCATAGATTGCACCATATCTAATAAAGTATGGTTACGATGTTTGGACACACCATTACGCTGTGGTGTTCCAGGTGGCGTGAGTTGCGAAACTATTCCGCATTGTTTCAAATGAAGACCAAACTCGTAACTCAAATATTCTCCTCCACGATCAGATCGTAGAAACTTTATTTTCTTGTTACGATGATTTTCCACTTCACTCTGAAATTATATGAACTTTTCAAATGTTTCAGACTTATGTTTCATCAAGTAGATATACCCATATCTGCTCAAATCATCTGTGAAGGTTAGAAAATAACGATACCTGCCGCGAGCCTCAATACTCATCGGACTGCATACATCAGTATGTATTATTTCCAACAAGTCTGTTGTTCGCTCCATTGTTCCGGAGAACGGAGTCTTAGTCATCTTGCCCATGAGGCATGGTTCGCAAGCATCAACTGATTCATAATCAAGTGATTCCAAAAGTCCATCAGCATGGATTTTCTTCATGCGCTTTACACCAATATGACCTAAACGGCAGTGCCACAAATAAGTTGCACTATCATTATTAACTTTGCATCTTTTGGCTTCAATATTATGAATATGTGTATCACTACGATCGAGATCCAACAAACCATTTTCATTGGGTGTATGACCATAGAAGGTTTTATTCATGTAAACAGAATAACAATTATTCTCTAACTTAAATGAATAACCGTATTGCAATAAACATGATCAAATCATATTCATGCTCAATGCAAACACCAAATAACACTTATTTAGGTTCAACACTAATCTCGAAAGTACAGGGAGTGTGTGATGATGATCATATCAATCTTGGAACTACTTCCAGCACACATCGTCACCTCGCCCTTAACTAGTTTCTGTTCATTCTGCAACTCCCGTTTCGAGTTACTACTCTTTAGCAACTGAACTAGTATCAAATACTGAGGGGTTGCTATAAACACTAGTAAAGTACACATCAATAACATGTATATCAAATATACCTTTGTTCACTTTGTCATCCTTCTTATCCGCCAAATACTTGGGGCAGTTCCGCTTCCAGTGACCAGTCCCTTTGCAGTAGAAGCACTCAGTCTCAGGCTTAGGTCCAGACTTGGGTTTCTTCACTTGAGCAGCACCTTGCTTGCCGTTCTTCTTGAAGTTTCCCTTCTTCCCTTTGCCCTTTTCTTAAAACTGGTGGTCTTGTCAACCATCAACACTTGATGCTCTTTCTTGATTTCTACCGTCGTCGATTTCAGCATCGCGAAGAGCTCGGGAATTACTTTTGTCATCCCTTGCATATTATAGTTCATCACGAAGTTCTAGTAACTTGGTGATAGTGACTAGAGAACTTTGTAAATTACTATCTTATCTGGAAGATTAACTCCCACTTGATTCAAGCAATTGTAGTACTCAGACAATCTGAGCACATGCTCACTGGTTAAGCTATTCTCCTCCATCTTATAGGCAAAGTACTGTCAGAGGTCTCATACCTCTCGACACGGACGTGAGTATGAAATACCAATTTCAACTCTTGGAACATCTTATATGCTCCATGGTGTTCAAAACATTTTTGAAGTCCCGGTTCTAAGCCGTAAAGCATGATGCACTAAACTATCAAGTAGTCATCATATCGAGCTAGCCAAACGTTCATAATGCCTGCATCTGCTCCTGCAATTGGTCTGTCACCTAGCGGTGCATCAAGGACATAATTCTTCTATGCAGCAATGAGGATAATCCTCAGATCATGGATCCAATCCGCATCATTGCTACTAACATCTTTCAACTTAGTTTTCTCTAGGAACATATCAAAATAAAACAGGGGAGCTAAACGCGAGCTATTGATCTACAACATAGATATGCTAATACTACCAGGACTAAGTTCATGATAAATTAAAGTTCAATTAATCACATTAGTTAAGAACTCCCACTTAGATAGACATCCCTCTAATCATCTAAGTGATCACGTGATCCAAATCAACTAAACCATGTCCGATCATCACATGAGATGGAGTAGTTTTCAATGGTGAACATCACTATGTTGATCATATCTACTATATGATTCGCGCTCGACCTTTCGGTCTCAGTGGTCCGAGGCCATATCTGCATATGCTAGGCTCGTCAAGTTTAACCTGAGTATTCCGCGTGTGCAACTGTTTTGCACCCGTTGTATTTGAACGTAGAGCCTATCACACCCGATCATCACGTGGTGTTTAAGCACGAAGAACTTTCACAACGGTGCATACTCAGGGAGAACACTTATACCTTGAAATTTAGTGAGAGATCATCTTATAATGCTACCGTCGATCTAAGCAAAATAAGATGCATAAAAGATAAACATCACATGCAATCAATATAAGTGATATGATATGGCCATCATCATCTTGTGCTTGTGATCTCCATCTCCGAAGCACCGTCATGATCACCATCGTCACCGGCGCGACACCTTGATCTCCATGGTAGAATCATTGTCGTCTCGCCAACTATTGCTTCTACGACTATCGCTACCGCTTAGTGATAAAGTAAAGCATTACAGAGCGATTGCATTGCATACAATAAAGCGACAACCATAAGGCTCCTGCCAGTTGCCGATAACTCGGTTACAAAACATGATCATCTCATACAATAAAATATAGCATCATGTCTTGACCATATCACATCACAACATGCCCTGCAAAAACAAGTTAGACGTCCTCTACTTTGTTGTTGCAAGTTTTACGTGGCTGCTACGGGTTGAGCAAGAACCGTTCTTACCTACGCATCAAAACCACAATGATAGTTTGTCAAGTTAGTGTTGTTTTAACCTTCTCAAGGACCGGGCGTAGCCACACTCGATTCAACTAAAGTTGGAGAAACTGACACCCGCCGGCCACCTGTGTGCAAAGCACGTCGGTAGAACCAGTCTCGCGTAAGCGTACACGTAATGTCGGTCCGGACCGCTTCATCCAACAATACCGCCGAACCAAAGTATGACATGCTGGTAAGTAGTATGACTTATATCGCCCACAACTCACTTGTGTTCTACTCGTGCATATAACATCTACGCATAAAACCTGGCTCTAATACCACTGTTGGGGAACGTAGTAATTTCAAAAAAATTCCTACGCACACGCAAGATCATGGTGATGCATAGCAACGAGAGGGGATAGTATCGTCCACGTACCCTCGTAGACCGAAAGCGGAAGCGTTAGCACAACGCGGTTGATGTAGTCGTACGTCTTCACGATCCGACCGATCAAGTATCGAACGTACGGCACCTCCGAGTTCAGCACACGTTCAGCTCGATGACGTCCCACGAACTCCGATCCAGCTGAGCTTTGCAGAAGAGTTCCGTCAGCACGACGGCGTGATGATAGTGTTGGCGATGCTACCGACGCAGGGCTTCGCCTAAGCACCGCTACGATATTATCGAGGTGGAATATGGTGGAGGGGGGACCACACATGGCTAAGAGATCAATGATCAATTGTTGTGTCTATGGGGTGCCCCCTGCCCCCTTATATAAAGGAGCAAGGGAAAGGCTGGCCCTAGAGGGGGCGCGCCAAGTGTGGGGAGTCCTACTAGGACTCCCAAGTCCTAGTAGGATTCCCATTCCCTTTCCGGAGTAGGAGAGAAGGAAAGAGGGGGAGAGGGGGAAGGAAAATGGGCCTGCACCCCTTGTCCAATTCGGACCAGAGGGGGGGCGCACGCCTCCTTCCTTTTGGCCTCTCTCCTCTATTCCCGTATGGCCCAATAAGGTACAATACTTCTCCCGGTGAATTCCCGTAACTCCCCGGTACTCCGAAAATACCCGAATCATTCGGAACCTTTCCGATGTCCGAATATAGTCGTCCAATATATTGATCTTTACGTCTCAACCATTTCGAGACACCTCGTCATGTCCCCGATCTCATCCGGGACTCCAAACTACCTTCGGTACGTCAAATCACCTAACTCATAATACAAATCGTCATCGAACTTTAAGCGTGCGGACCCTACGGGTTCGAGAACTATGTAGACATGACCGAGACACGTCTCCGGTCAATAGCCAATAGCGGAACCTGGATGCTCATATTGGCTCCTACATACTCTACGAAGATCTTTATCGGTCAAACCGCATAACAACATACGTTATTCCCTTTGTCATCGGTATGTTACTTGCCCGAGATTCGATCGTTGGTATCTCAATACCTAGTTCAATCTCGTTACCGGCAAGTCTCTTTACTCGTTCCGTAATACATCATCCCGCAACTAACTCATTAGTTACAATGCTTGCAAGGCTTATAGTGATGTGCATTACCGAGTGGGCCCAGAGATACCTCTCCGACAATCGGAGTGACAAATCCTAATCTCGAAATACGCCCACCCAACAAGTACCTTCGGAGACACCTGTAGAGCACCTTTATAATCACCCAGTTACGTTGTGACGTTTGGTAGCACACAAAGTGTTCCTCCGGTAAACGGGAGTTGCATAATCTCATAGTCATAGGAACATGTATAAGTCATGAAGAAAGCAATAGCAGAATACTAATCGATCAAGTGCTAAGCTAACGGAATGGGTCAAGTCAATGGCATCATTCTCCTAATGATGTGATCCCGTTAATCAAACGACAACTCATCCGAAGCAAGTGAAAGATATAGCTTCAGATGGCTCCTCTCCCTTCTCCCCCTTCGTCACCCCGCGCCCCGCTCCCCTCCTCCTCCCCTGTCCTCGCCGTGGCCCATGGCTCCCCCCCCCCGCCTTCCCTTCCCTCCCGCCGTCCCCCCCCCGTTCGGGTCGGGATGGCTCTACCTGCTCCTCTTCGGCGGCGTCCTTCCCCGGTTCGCGTTTCTGGGCGTTGGGCGACTCGGTGGGGTCGGATTCTGATTCGGAGGAGTGTGCTTCGTCGGCAGTGGTTTCGGTGGTGCCGCCCGTGCCGGCGCCGGGCCGCGCCAGGAAATTTGCTCCAGGTGGCCGGGGCCGGCTGGTGTCGTTTCCCTCTGGGTCATCGGGGTGGTGGTGCGTTGGCCGGCGATGGCGGCGTGCGGGTCGGGGCCCGGCTCCTTCCCCTGAGTGTGGTCTCCTCGGTCCTTCCCCGTCCGCTATGTTGGTGGATTTGGGTGATGTGGCATCTCCGGTCGCTAGTCCTGTTCGTCCTCCTCCTCTCCGGCCTGGGCCGGTGGCGGCGACGGCGGCCGCGCCGGTTTGTGCGGGGGCGGGTGGTGGCCAAACCCTAGATCCGGTCTGCTATGTGGTCGAGATGGGCCTAGGTGAGCTCGTGGGCCTGGCGGTGCCTGGTTCGATTCGGGTTGGGCCGCCCGGGCCCCCGGCTCTGTCGTCCCTCGAGTCTTTCCCCCCTCTCGTCTGTGGGCCCGGGGCAGCTGGTTGTGGCCACTGCTCCGCGTCCGTCCCCTTCCCGGGCCTGTGGTCCCGTTCCGGCCCTCTCTGGCCTGGCCTGTTGTGGCTATTTATGGGTGCGTCGCGGCGCTCCCCCCTTCCTAGGGTTTCCTGCTTCCGCCGCCAATATCCGCAGGGTGCGTCGCCCTATCCGCCAGTTTTTGAGATCCGCTCCCTCCCCACCCCCTCTACTCCTCTCCTTCGCTGAGGTGACCACCATGGACAAGTCTCGGGGTTCCTCCTTCGAGGCCCTTTCGGGTAGCAAGCGGGCCCGTGAAGCTTCGTCGGGCGATGGTGTCGATCTGGCCTATGAGGCGGAGCTGCGTTCCAAGCTTGAATCTGAGCGGGCGGTGCGCGTGCTGCCGTGTGAGCGGGAGGATTGGGAGGCGGGGCCGGAGTGCTCCGTGGCCAGATCTGGGACGGCGATCCCTGGCTCTGGGCTGGATCCGTGGGAGGCCGCTGCTGCTTCGGCTGGCGGTGGTTCCTCCTTGTTGGCGCCGCGCCCCGCTCCGGCCAGGGGCCCGGTCCCTCCGCCCCGGCCTCCTCCTCGCTCGTTTGCGGCGGGCGCTGCCTCTCGCTCGGGGCCGCGCTTCGGGCCTGGCTCTTCCTCCACGCAGGCCGGGGATCGGCGCCCCCCTCCCTCTGCTTCGGGTGCCCCTTCTACGGTCCGTGGCGATGGCATCCTGCCGCCGCCGCCTCCCCCTCCTCGCCAGCACCCTGCTTCCTCGGGCCCTTCACCGACCCTGACTTGCTTTGCTTGCCACCGCCCGAACCACTTCCAATCTAGATGCACTAACCCACCCTTCTGCCTCATCTGTCGCTCTGATGGCCATCTTACTGTCGACTGCCGTAACCGTACCAAGAATCCCTCTTTCATTCAGTTTGGCTTGGGTATTCCCGGATGTTCTTTCTTCGCTCTGGATGCTGATGTTCCTGTGGTGATGGCTGCGCCGTCCCTCTCTAACGCGGCCATCATCACGGTGTGCGGTCAGCTGATCTCTCCGCAGACCCTCCTGGATGGTTTGAAAATATGGGACGATGGTGGCTGGGATTGGCAGGTGCGCCAGCTTTCAGAGTATGAATTCGCAGTGGTTTTCCCCTCCAAGGACTGTCTACGGATGATCTCCTCGTGCACCAGTTTTACCCTCCCCCTCAACCAGCTTGTGGTATCTGTCAAAGCGGCTACTTGTGGTGCCAAGGCGGTGGGCCCGCTTAGCAAGATCTGGGTGCTAGTTGATGACGTGCCAGTTGGGCTTCGATCTGTGGAGTTCATGCTGGCATTTGGTAAGCTCATTGGCAAGCCCGTGGAAGTGGATTCGGAATCCCTGGGCAAGGTTGGCCCGGTTCGTCTCAATGTTTGGTGCATCGACCCCGTCTGCGTTCATGGTTCCGTGGATGTCTTCCCTTCTCCTGAGGGTGTGCGACTTCGGGTTCGGGTGGAGGGTGCTGAACCCCATGCTCCACCTCCACCTCCGCCTCCTCCTTCCAAGCCTTCGGACCAAGATGACACACAGGGGGATGGTTCGGCTGGGGGGCATAACCCAAGTGGAGGTACTAATCCGCGTTTTACAATCTGCTCAAGGATAATGCCCCTGCTCCTAATCCTCAGAAGGAGGACTTGGCTTCTCGTGACGCTGGTGTTTGCTCCATGTGCCTACTCGCCCGCAGTCTCCTTCCTTCTCTGGGATCGAGGATCTTCCCGCTTCCCCCTTGCGCTCCACCGAGCCCTCAACTAAGAAGAAGAAGAAGTCTTCAGTCCGGAGATTATCGGCTAAGAGTCGGGCCTCCTCCACTTCCAAGCTTTCGGCGGCGGGTCTGGCTCGTCGTCTGGACAAGGATCTGGGCTCCGCCTCGGGGTCTGGCCCTGGGCCAGCGTCGCCGATCCGGTGCTCCCCTGTGCTGCATTCTCCGGCGTCCACGGCGTGGAAGGGCCAGCGTGTGCGCGATTCTGGCGTTTCGGTGGCGGTGCGGGCGGAACGGCGTGCCGCGGCCAGGGATCTCCCTCCTTCAGGTTCGTCTGCCCAACCATCTCTTCCTGCCTCTCCTGTTCGCCTTGTTTTACCAGCTCTGTCAGATGATCATTTGTTGCATATCATGTCTGATATTGGGGTGGCTGCTATACCGGGGATGGGCTCCCCCTCTCACCTTCTTTCTGTCATTAGGGCCAATGAGGCAGCCCAGGCTTCCATTGCTAAGGCCGTTGAGGCCGCGAAAGGTGCTGGTCCTGCTGGTGCTCAGGGCCAAGCCGGGGGGTTGGAGGCGACAAATGGTTGTGGCCAGTCGTCTGCCCCCCCGGGCCCTTGCTAAGGTTGGGCGTCCCAAGCGATCTAAGCCTTGTGGGGCTCCGTGCAGATCGAGTCTCCGTATTAAAAACCTTTCCTTCAAATGAGAGCTTTATTCTGGAATATTCGTGGTTTCGGTGCTAGGGGGCGCCGTGACCAGATTCATGACTTGGTTTGTGGTGAACATATTGACATTTTAGGGCTGGTCGAAACGTTTAAGGAATCCTTTTCCCCTTCTGAACTCTCTGCGATAGCTGGGATGGATAGGTTTGATTGGCACTTTCTCCCCGCCTCGGGTCATTCCGGGGGAATCTTGATTGGGTCCAAGCGGGACGTTTTTGATTTCATTGCTTTTGATCATGGCATCTTTTGGGCTAGCTGTGTGGTTCATCATCGTCAGCTGAACACTTTGTGGGAATTTATGGTGGTATATGGCCCTGCGGATCACACGCTTGCTCCTCTCTTTTTGGACGAACTATCGATTAAGATTGAAGCATGTAATATTCCTCTTCTAATTGGGGGTGATTTCAATTTGTTACGTTCTCCGGCCGACAAGAATAATCCTAATTTCTCCTGGCCTCTTGCCAATGCTTTTAATGGTTTCATTAGTAACTGCGCGCTGCGTGAGCTCCCTAGGGTGGGGGCGCGTTTCACCTGGTCTAACCATCAATCCTCGCCTGTCCGGTCGGTGCTGGACAGGGTTTTTGTTTCTGTTCAGTGGGACTCGCTGTTTCCCCGCGCGCTGCTTAAGGCTAGGCCTGCGGTGGGCTCTGATCATGTTCCCTTGATCCTGGATGCTGGTATCCTTTCTCTTGTTTCTCCCTCCCGTTTCCAGCTTGATGCTTCTTGGCTTATTGTTGAGGGCTTTTGTGACATGATGGTTTCTAAGATTACTAATCTTCTTTCTTCTCCTCATCGCTCCTTTGGTCCCATGGATGATTGGCACAAGGTGTCTTATGAGTTGCGTAAATTCTTAAGGGGGTGGTCTCGGAATAGGGCGGCCGAGTTGCGTAGAGACAAGGAATCCCTCGAATCTCAAATCCGGGATTTGGACCAATCTGCTGACACATCTGGGCTCTCCGCCTCTCAGTGGGCTACTCGCTACTCCCTGGAAGACGCTTTGGTGTTGCTACAGCAACAGTCAGAAATTTACTGGCGCCAACGAGGTGCCCTTAACTGGACCTTGAAAGGGGATGCTATGACGGCTTATTTCTTTGCGATCGCGAATGGCAGACGCCGCAGATGTTTCATTGACACTCTGTTGATTGACGGCGTTAGAATTTCTGACCAGTCCCTCATTATGAATCACATTGTTAGCTTCTATTCCAATCTACTCGGCTCTAAGCCGGACCCTGGGCTTGGCCTTTGCCCTGACTTCTGGGATGAGGGGTCTAAGATCTCTCCGGGCGAAAATTCGGGCCTGATGGTCCCCTTATCTGATGAAGAGATTTGGCAGGTGATTAGCTCGGCTAACCCGAATGCTGCTTCCGGCCCTGATGGTTTTTCGATCCCCTTCTTCAAAAAATTCTGGCCGCAGTTGCGGCCTCTCATTTGTACGATCATCCAAGGGTTCTGGTTGGGTACGGTGGACATCTCTCGCCTTAATTACGCTGTCATTACCCTTATTCCTAAAGTCAAGGGCGCGGATTTGATCTCGCAATTTAGGCCGATTGCCCTTATTAATAACTTCGCCAAGTTTCCGGCTAAAGGGTTAGCCACTCGTCTCTCCCCCATTGCCCACCGTACCATTAGCCCTTTTCAGTCGGCTTTCATTAAGGGTCGTTTCATTCTGGACGGGGTTCTCTGTTTGCATGAAATCGTTCATGACCTTAAGATTCGCAAGTCGAAAACGGTGATTCTAAAATTAGACTTTGAGAAGGCCTATGACTCGGTCAGTTGGCATTTTCTTCGTAGAGTTTTATTGGCCAAAGGGTTCGAGGGGCCCCTCGTCCATAGGATTCTGCAGTTGGTCTCGGGAGGCCACACTGCCATCAATGTTAATGGTCAGGTTAGCAAATTCTTTGCCAACGGTAGGGGCCTGAGGCAAGGCGATCCTGCCTCTCCCATTTTATTCAATTTTGTTGCAGATGCTTTATCTCGCCTACTCTCTAGGGCATGGTCTCACCCATCTCCAATATGCGGACGACACTATTATTCTGGTCGAGTTGAATGAGGCCTGCCTTGCCCACCTCAAATTTATTTTACTATGCTTCGAGGCGATGTCGGGGCTTAAGATTAACTTTGCCAAGAGCGAAGTAGTTGTGACTGGTGTGGACGAATCGGAAGCCGCACGAGTGGCCCACCTTCTTAACTGTAAGCTGGCTCCTATCCATTCAAGTACTTGGGTTTGCCTATTTCCCCGGATGTGCTCCATGCCAAAGATTTTGCCCCGGTAGTCACAAAGGTGGGAAACAGGGTCCTTCCCTGGCGGGGTAGATATAATACGAATGCTGGTAAAGTGGCTCTAATTAATGCTTGCCTCTCCTCCCTCCCCATGTTCCTTATGGGCTTCTTTCTCTTGTCGGCTGGGATTCATGCTGGTTTTGACAAACACCGTGGGGCGTTTTACTGGAATGCTGAGGAAAATCGTCGCAAATATCGCTTCGTCAAATGGAAATTGATGTGCAGGCCCAAAAACCTTGGGGGTTAGGAATTCTTAATACTTCCATCATGAATCAATGCTTGATGATTAAATGGTGGTGGAAGATTATGAGCGCTGAGGATCAACCCCTTTGGCTGTCGATCCTTAAGGCTAAATATTTCCCGTCCTCAAGCCCGATGTTTGCTCTGCCGCGTGGTGGCTCTCAGTTTTGGAAGTCTCTGGTCAAAGTTAGACCTGTTTTTCAATCTTTCGTTAAGTTTGTTGTTGGGGACGGTTCCTCGATTCGGTTTTGGCTTGATTGGTGGTGTGGAGATTCACCTCTCTCGGTGACCTTCCCTACCCTTTTCTCTTACTGCTCTGACCCTAATATTTCTATTGCGAAGCTTGCATCCCAGGGGTGGAACCTGGCCTTTCGCCGTTCTCTGTCGCCTGTAGAGTTTGAAGATTGGCAACGTCTTACTGCCCTCTTCCCTACACTCTCGACGGTCAGGGATTCGGTGCTTTGGCCGCTTTCTGCCTCTGGGCGTTTTTCTGTTAAGTCTCTTTATTCTAAGCTCGTTGTGGCACGCCTACCAATCTTTTTCCCAAGTTTGGAAGGCCCGTATTCCCCCTAAGATTAAAATTTTCTTGTGGCAAGCCTTTCGAGGCCGGTTGCCCTCGGCTGATCAGATTCGTAAGAGAAATGGGCCGGGCTCCCAGTTCTGTGCTCTTTGCGGTGATGTGGAAGACTCGGATCATATCTTTTTTTCACTGTCATCTGGCTAAGCTTATTTGGAGTTGCGTGCGGGACTGGCTTCATGTTTCTTGGGCCCCTGCCTCCTTTGCCGAGTTGCGCAGCTTGGCTTCCAACCTCTCCGGTGTATCTAGGCGCATCTTTTGGGTGGGCTTGGGGGCTTTATGCTGGTCTCTGTGGACTACTAGGAACAAATTTACTATCGAGCACGTGTTTCCGGCTAAACCGGCTGACTGCTTATTTAAATCGTGTGTTTTCCTGCAGCATTGGAAATCATTGACTAAGGTCGACGACCAAGAGGCGCTCTCTATGCTGATCTACAAAATCCGGACGACGGCGTCTCAGTTATGCAGACAAGAGCAGGATGCTTGATTGCTTCTTTTGGGCTAGATGCTTTAGCTTTAGTTGGTTCTTTCTTTTCCGGCCTGCGTGCCGTGTACTGGCGTGGGAGCCATGTACCTGACTTTATCCTTCGTCGTCTTGCCCAGCGTTGGGGCTTGGGTGTGTTTGATACTTTTCTGTGATGCTGCTGCTACCTGCCTTATGGATTTATTTATAAAGTCGGACGTATGCCTTTCCTCTTAAAAAAAATGACAACTCATGTCTAGGGCTAGGAAACATAACCATTTTTGATCAACAAGCTAGTGAAGTAGAGGCATACTAGTGATACTTTGTTTGTCTATGTATTCACACAAGTATTATGTTTCCAGTTAATACAATTATAGCATGAATAATAAACATTTAACATGATATGAGGAAATAAATAATAACTTTATTATTACCTCTAGGGCATATTTCTTTCAGATTAAGCCTCCCACTGATGTAGTAGTGTGTGAACTCGGATCTTCCCCGACGGGGCATCCGTTCTGTACCCATTTCCCCCCTACTATAAAGCAAAGGCAGAGCTCCTGCTATTCACGTCAAAATGTGAACATATGCTAACCATGGCACTGGTGCTTGACTGACTAGGCCGCATGAGCCGGGCGGAACCGGGAGGCGAGGATCCAGAGCATCCCGAGTGCCGACATGGCGGAGAGGGCCCCGGCGGCGCATGCGGTCGCAACGGCGACAAGGTACGTTAAGCACACGGTGGCCTCCGGGTGGCAGTAGCTGTGCTGGATAGCGAGCTGGTCGACGGCGAGGGCGGCGCACGCCGAGCCGAAGGTGGAGCACGCGACGACCCACTCGACGGCTATGAGGACCAGGAGCTCGACATTGGTGGGCTCCCAGCCTTCGGAAGACAGCCACTTCATCTGTAACGCCAGTAGCACCGCACTCCACGGGAAGGCACCGCACATCAAAGCCCACCACATCAACCTGGCCAACATCCTCGTATATCAGACCCATCAGAGAAAGCATGGACCGGGCTAGCAGGGATCAGAATCAAATTAAGCAGGCAGCAAATTAAAAGAAGAGAAATCAAATTAAGCGCGGGACTCAGCTGGTTGGGTAGCCTGAACGATGGCTGGTATGGGTCCTCCAGGCAACAGACGACGAACACCACCTCCAAGACGAGAAGGAAGCTGTCGGCTGTGGAGGAGAGGACGAGGAGCTCCAGCCTCCTGCCCACGGCCATTCGCGCGACGTGGGAGGGGGCCTGTCTCCAACGATCGGATCTACGGACACCGGTAGAGAAGCAGAATTGTCATTGATGCATCCCCAACCCCACCCCTTTGATTCGAAACGGCTTTGCCGTGCCTGTCCTGGGTGTTTTCATCGATTTGGAAACTTGATAGGGGAAGAGAAGTGGTGGCGTCTGTGCTAGCTTGCTAATAGATGACCATGAAGTAGTGGGCTTGCGTTCTGGAGTATTAGCCGTTTCTATCGACCGTATCATGCATTTCCCGTGTGTGTGTGGTGTTGTGTTGCATTGCACACTTGCACGGTCCTGCCGGTAACACTTTGCGCGTGTGTTTCTGGATGACAGGACAGTTTAGCAGTCCGCTAATTCGAATTTGGCATCGATCAATTTTTGAATGAAGGAAGAAAAAGGAAGGAGAGGCGAGGAAAAAGGAAGGAGAGGCGAGGTGTGGGGGGGGGGGGGGGGGGGGGGGCTCGCTGGAGATGTTAGAATAAACCAAGGCATACGTCGATCATCCGAGGACCAAGCAATCACACGAGCACGGCACCGAGATTTGTTAACGAGGTTCACCATCATGGCTACATCCCCGGGGCCTGACTACAGGCGCTCCTCCCCATGACACCGCTACAATACTGCACCTGGCCGCCCGAGCGCCGGCAGACGCCGCCAGTTTCCCCGCGTGCATGTGCTATTATGTTGGCATGGGTTACATCGTGGATTTTTTTCAAAACTATGACGTATTTTATAGCAAATTCGGAACTATAGCATGCAGTGGAGAAAAATCAAAACTAGCACCCCGTCGGCCACGCGTGGCCGAAAAGGGTGTTTTCGGCCTCCCCTTGGCCGAAAAGGACTTTTCGACCGTGCCTCGGCCGAAGAGGTGCGTACCTGGGCCGAGAAGTCTTTTTCGGTCAGGAGTAGGCCGAAAAGTCCCTTGGGCCCACTTTTTCACGTGAATGGTTGGCCGAAGTTGCATGGCTCCACTTTTCGGCTTACGTTAGGCCGAAATGTATTTTTTTTAAATTTTGGCATATAAATACTGTGCAACCATTGCCCATCTTAGACATTGAAAAAAAAACACGCAACCCTTTTTCCTCAATATTTTTCTGCCAACTGTTTCCCTCCATATGTTCCCGCCACCCGTTTCCCGCCAACCCCTTTCCGCAGTCGTTCTTTCCCGCCATTTTCTCCTCTCTACCTATAAAACCCCCTTCACACGGAGGTGGATAAGCAGTCCAGTGTAGTGTAGTCAAGATGTCCCATTATCCTTCCGATCGTAGTTTTCACCCTGGGAAGAGCAGATGTCCTCTGAGGCTAGCCACCGATTTCAGGATGGACAATAAGATAGTTCCATGGGACGAACTCACCGGTAGTGACACCATAATGAATGAGTTGGCTCACGAATTACGTAGGTCTGGGTGGCCTGAAAGGACCTATGAGGAGGTACGTAAAGAACTTCTTAGATTGCATGAAAGGTGGAAGAAGGTAGTGGAGCTTAGGAGTGAAACTTTCAGAAGGACTGCAGCAAAGCATCCATTTTTATGAGAGATACTTTCATATCAAGTAACAATTAATTAGATTATTTCTTGCTATACAATAGTATTACTAATGCTTATTTGTTGTCATGCACAGAGACAATTTGCGCATAGCCAGGTGAGGGGCTGCTACCCGTCCTTCACGGTGCAGTTTGATAGTTTGCACGAGGATCAAGTTATCTGGGAGCCATACTCGCATCAAGCTATATTATCCAGGTGCCCAGTTGGGATTTCTGGATTGTGCACTAGAGGTCGACACTATTGGATGACCAAGGCCAAGTTGGTGTTCGACGTGACGGTTGAAGAGATGGCTCTTCATAGGATGATGAGACAGTTTGGTCTATGTCAAGAGCCTGACATTCCAGATATTCCACACTTACCAGAACACGTGCACACGTAAGTAGTAATACTATTTTAGTTTTAAGCTCTGCATTCAGAATATACCTAATCATGTAACGCGCATGTCAATCTCAGGGACAGTCGCCTTGGAGGAAACAAGTCCATGACTTATTGGCTTCAGAGCATTACCCCTTACGTTGACGAATGGACTACCGCACCGACAAATATCTGGGATGAGGTTCGGCCCTTTAACTGGGACAAGTTCGGGTTGTATCTGCAGCGTTACCGGCATACAATGAGGATCTACTTGGTTCCATCGGCTGCTCCTGATCAGATCGAAGCCCCTCTCACCAGCGATATGTACCCAACTACCTCTGTTGTGGGAACCAGACACCACGTGGTACGTGCCATGGTTCTCATATGTTAAGTCTTTTCTTAACCTGGACATATTCAATTGGTTATCTATTTGTGTTGTCTGTCATACAACGAGGATCTAATTGGTTAACTTTTCGTGTACAGCTTGACTTGACAAGCGAGGCGCGAGAGGAGGTTTCCACCTTAATGCAGCGCTTTCAGAAGGACTGCAGCATTAAGGCGGAAACCTCCCATATGGAGGGAAACAATTGCGGGAAAATATTGAGGGGAAAGGGTTGCGCGAAAATATATTTTTTCAATGTCTAAGATGGGCAATGGTTGCACAGTATTTATATGCCGAAATTTAAAAAAAAATTACATTTCGGCCTAACGTAAGCCAAAGAGTGGAGCCATGCAACTTCGGCCAACCATTAACGTGAAAAGGTGGGCCCAAGGGACTTTTCGGCCTACTCCTGACCAAAAAGAACTTTTTGGCCTACTGCCGACCAAAAAGGTCTTTTCGGCCAGGTACGCACCTCTTTGGCCAAGGCACGGCCGAAAAGTCCTTTTCGGCCAAGGGGAGGCCAAAAACACCCTTTTCGGCCCACGCGTAGCCGACGGGGTGCTAGTTTTGATTTTCTCCACCACATGCTATAGTTTTCGAATTTGCTATAAATTACGTCATAGTTTTGAAAAAAAATCTACATCGTGTGTCTACCCCCACTATATATGTGAGGCCTAGGATACAAATGTCCTATTAGGACACAACTCCTACCCTGTCTACACACAGTCCAAAACCAAGTCCAACTGTAACCTACCTTGTACAATAATATTCGACACAACTCTAACAAGAGAGAAGGAAGGGGCCGCCGTCATCACCCCAGTGTCTATCTTAGGGTTCGGGGTGGAGGCGGTGGTGGACGGCGGTGGTGGGGCGGTGGTGTGGGGACTCACCGGAGAGAAAGCTCAGTGCGACGGGGCCTTAGAGGGATGGCCGGGGCGGCAGAGGACCGGTGGTGGGGAGTGGTTCCGGGGAGGGCGGACCGGCAACACGGCGCGGGTGCGCCGCCGGAGTCGGGAGGCGGTTAGGCCGGTGGTGATTGGCGGCTCAAGGAAGGAGATGTGTCGAGAGGTTGAAGAAAGACTATGAGCCATTGATTTCGCATCCAATGGTTCAAGAATCGACTGACCTCAAACAAAAAATTCAGCTGACTGATTTCTCGCCATTCCCATGACGGGAACCAGGAAAATTGGTTTTGACCGAATTTTTTGTAATGGCATTGGCAAGGTTTTGAGCTGAACATCATAACACTTTTCACAGGAGGTTGGAGGTAACCCTAGCCGTCGCGGCGGTCATGCAGGCCAGCTTATTGGCCCCTCCGGAGGTCTTCTTCAAAATTATTCTGAAGCTGACATTATCATTCTTCTTCTTTTTCTTGAGAGCGGTTATATATTCTTTGGTAAACATTGATACATCATCCGCTAACACATTAGACAACAAGTCTGGTGGTTTAGCATTCCAAAACATCGATACAAACCGCTCCCTCACTGTCCCCGCGCCGCACGGCCTCCGCAACGCCTTCCCGAACTTCTTCGGTTGTCCCCCATCTACACTACCGCTTCATCATCCCCGCTGCCCCACCCGATTCGAAGCCGCTCTGTCGCCGTCGCCGCACCGCACGGCCTCCGCGGCACCCTGGCGCACTTCTCCGGCCATTCCCCGTCCACACAGGGATGGCCCCGAGGAGTAGATGTAGTTCAAGTAGAATCGGTAGGAAGTAGTTCGGTACGATGTAGTAGTTTTATGTTTTATTAACTATGTTTGCTTCAAATGAACTTGATATATTTGAACTATGCTTGAAATGATCTAGTAGTTTTACATCATCTATTGGAGCACTAGTGCCTATTTACATCAGCTGTTGGAGTTGTATATTTTTTCTGGATGTATTTACTCACACCAATTTTTAGTGATGTAAAATACATCATTTATTGGAGATGATCTTATCCTTCTATGTCAAGCTGGCAATGGTTAACTGTTACCTGCGTACCCGTGGGTAATTACTCTATCAAGGAACGGGGATGTGCCAGCTTTAATGCCCATGAGAAAGCTGGTGGGTCAGATACCTTATCCAGCGCATAAGACGGGGATGGGAATGGGATAGCATTACCCGTGACTGTTACCCACCTTACCCGTTTGGGCCAGATTCAGCTCTTCGAAGCCGGTGGCTGCTGCGGCTCATTGACGCCACTGTGCAAGGGGTTCCTTCAACTCCACGCGAGCTGCTCATCCGTATTTTTTCTGGCCTCCGGCGATGGTGGCTGGCCTGGACGTGGCGGAGTGGCCGGAAACAGAGAATTCCAAGGATGGGTTTGCAAAATTTCTTTGTATGGGGTCCTCTGTGATGTATGGCGGAGCCAGCCATAGGACTTGTATCCTCTTTGTATTTCGGTATTTGTACTCTGTGATGTTTTCTGACTCGTATAAACACAAATAACGTATGCCTACGAGCGTACAGTTTCGAAAAGAAAATCACCTGTTTTCGTGCTAAACTTCTTCAAGGTTTCGTTGAGCGCTTGCATGGTGGTGACCAGAAATGTGCGCACATGTTTTTTGAGTGAAAGTTAATTTTACTGAAATTATTTTTTCTAGAATAGCAATTTTTTAAATGAGTGAAATACTGAAAGTGTGTGGAGAGAAAAAGGAACGTTGTGCATGATTCGTGTACAGAAGGTCTTTGTGAGGGTTCCTTCCTTCAGATCCGATGGTTAACTTCGATGGTGAGATGCAAACTATAAAAGACGGCTTGACCCAGAGGGATGGTGGTGCAGCGGCGTTGGTGCATATCGCATTTTGTTGCTGGGATCGCGAAAAGTGGTGGTCACAACACATGTGTGACGTCGACGGTCGTGCTACTCGAGCTACCGGTCTCAAGATCCGGGGTGAAAGCCTAGGTCTGACCCGAGTTGGTTATACCTGGCAATGGCGATATTAAGTCGTTACCTTGTTGAAGGCATTGCTCGGTTTTGCTCGGACTGATTCTTCAGGTGAAAACCTAGATTGTTGCCTTTGGTGGTTGGATCCGGTGACAGTGAGGCTTGAGCGTTGCTCCCTTTTTAAAGGCGTTGCTGTTGAAGAACTTCGTCGTCCATGTGGTGTCATTAAATGGTTGGTGCGGATATGGTCTTTGATATAGCTTGCTGATTGCAGAGCTGATCGCTTTGGGTGTTTTTTTCATCGTCTATGCATACCTTTGGTCTTATTTGACTTTGTTATTTGCTGACGTACTTTTTTGAGTGTGTTGATGTTGATTGTGTGTATCCTAACTATGCAGAGGCCGGGTGTGTGTGCTTATTTTGTTTGTATCCTTTTGATGCTCCATTCCGAGCCAATAAAATCCACCATTTATCGAAAAAAGAGAAAAGGAAGTGAGCAATATATGGATTCTTAATGGTCGCTGGAGAGAATAGGGGCAAATAGCCCAGAACCATCGTGCTCAACACATGTAGTTATGAAATATGATGATTCTTTATACAGTCAATTATTCACATTTAATGTATTCTCTAACTAATACATTTTGATATACAAGCAAACAGTGCCAGCTTGTTGTACATTAGCTAATCTATGAATCCAAACCCACGGCTAGCTAGGCAGCTAGTGGCAACTCATCAAATAGCCTTGGAACTGAAGAAGGTTCCTCCTCTGGTCCTTTCTTGGGCCTTTCACTCAACATAAACATCTGACAATACTCCTTTTTCTGTCCCTCCCTTCCACACAAAAATCCTCCGTTCCTAGGGTGCCAAATCCCAACTGAGCCCTTGCAAAAGGCACACTTTCCTTTAAATTGGCAAATCGGTTTTTCTGATAAATATAGAAGAAACAAGAAAAATTAGAATTCATGCATGTCAAAATGTTTAAACAACATAATAGATGGTCAATACCAAAGAATGCTCTAACAATTTGTGACAAACAAATGGCAGTGCCATTTGTTTTCGTGCATGCACAAATTGAAGTGTCAGTGGTCATGACCGACAACTGCATGCATGAAATTGTAGTTGCAACATAATCAGCAAGTGCAAATGCAAAATATAAAATATTTACACAACATCAATCTTTCACCGATACTATGCATTCTGCTAGTAAGCACATCAACAAATAATGATATTAATATGATCCCATATAAGAATAATTAATATAAAATTTCAAAGGGGAGACACCCATTATATATACACTATGTTTACCATCAAAATACATACCTGGTCTTTGACTCATTAGTCACCAATTTGTTGGATTGTATGGACTAGATATTGCATGTACAATTATGTTTAGTGTTGCAGCCAGTTGGTTATGTAAAATTCATATTAAGGAACTATCTTACAACATGTATGGCCAAGGATATTAGGTGCACAATGAGGATATCTGAAACCGAGAATTCAGAAATCTCGGAACTAAAAACCTGATCGACTAATTCAAAGCCCAGATACACTATACTAGTTCAATCAATAGCAATCGGCAAGACAATACGTTTAACAATAGAATAACGAATCAGTGTAATGTCATGAAACGCTAGGGTCAGCCAAGTCTAACCATTGGTAGCCTTTTGTAAGAACTACCCTCCCGAGGGTACTGCTGGTTGCTCTTAAGGTTGTGCATTGAAGGTTCTCATGTAGAGTAGAGCAAACTAGTGAATGTTGATTTTCATTTTCTTTTATCAATCAGGATGTACCGAGACATGGAATCCATAGATTTATATACTTTCGAAAAGAAAACTACTATTGGATTTTCGACTCTCGGGTGTACTACACCCGAGTTTGCAAAAAAAGGAAAAAACAATATCAAACGTGATCCAAAAATTCTGAAATTTTTCAACATCAAACGTGATCAAATGTTTTAGTTTTTTGCGAAGTTTCATCACAAATAAAGCTCTCACAAAAAAAACAAATTCATATACTCAAAAAGTGCACAAAACATTGACCCGTGATTTTTTGGCAAGAGCTCCCTCCATATTTGTGGATGAAATTTTGCAAGAACCTAAAACATTTTATCTTGTTTGCCATTGCAAAATTCCAGAATTTTTGGATAATGTTGATATATGTTTTTCCTTTTTTTTTGTAAACTCAGGTGTAGTCACCTGAGTGTAACCACACCTTTCCGATACTGATACTCCCTCCATATTTGACCAAGTTTATAAGAAAAAAATATCAATAATTGCAATGCCAAATTAGTATCATTACATGGACAATAAATAACAACTTTCCATTAATTACTCCCTCCATTCCTAAATATAAGTATTTTTAGAGATTCCAATATCGACTACATACGGGTCAAAATGAGTGAATCTACACTCTAAAATAAGTCTATATACATCCGTATGTAGACTATGCTAAAATCTCTAAAAATACATATATTTAGGAACGGAGGTAGTATATTTATTTAGTATTGTGGTTGTTGATGGGTGTTCCTATAAATTTGGTCAAACTATGCACCATATGACTTCCGACAAAATTAGTGTGCATTTTCTTTCAAATCAGAGGGACTACTAGACAGCTAGCATAAAACTATGACAAATGTAGGGATCAACATATGTTGGAGCAATTCAAGTAGTTAATTGTATAGTTACCCACCCAATATAGTGCACGTTTCGACAACTGGTTTGCCGAAGCGGTCATAGTGTAGCTCAGCGAAGAAATACTGGTCAGAGGTATCTGGTTCTGGAGCAACCCTACCGCGAGCGCAGAAGTTGTGCTTTTTGAGGCACCGGCGAGCTAAAAAGTTGAAGTGAAACCAAATCTCGTCCCTGAATCCGACACGGTTGCACGACATAGGACTGACAAGCTCTGCACCCTGAACTCTGCACCCTGAAACATAGAACACAAGGAAGGCATAGGGAAATTTTGTAAGGCCCATCAACAAACTTGTTCAATAAAAGGAATATTTTTCTAGTCGAACTATGTATATTTTTCTAGTATAATATCCGACAAAACTTGTTCAAACAAGCAAGCAAGGTAATGATCTATTACCGGGTTGTTCGAATTGTAGTGGCGAAGGGCGATCTGGACATGTGGGAGAACGATGGCTTTGTTGCGCTCCCTGCATGCGTGCATATATATGTGAGTACATGTTATGACTAATGGTCACAGCATCTGAATAATACTAGCGAGTAGATCATCCTACTATCAATAATGGAACAGCTAGCTGGCGGATGAAGCCAATCTGCGTGGGATGATGTATAGGAGGGAGCAGCACACTTCTGAGCGGGGGCCGTACAAGACAAGGTTGCGGCGACGCTTGCGCTCCAACCTGTCCATGAAGCGTTGGACATGGCGTTGTTGCTGGTCGAGGGGCAGCCCGTGGGGATCGTCCTCGTCCACGATCTGCCCGTCAAGGTGTAAAAACTCCACTGCTGCGTCGGCTATGGCGGAAGAGACGGCGGATCCCATCGCTGCAATTTAGTCGCAAGGGAAGGGGTCGGATATATAATAACGAACTACAAAACAGAAGAGGAGACATTGGCTGTACTACAGATATATAAACCGCAAACTGAGAGTCTACAGGAAGACTGGATTTATGTTGGGACGGCGGCGAGATCGGGTTCTATTCCGAAGAGGAATCCAGAGCCTTTCTTAACCCTAATCTTGTACGGTTAAGAAGAGCCTTCTCTCCCCACTGGATTTATGTATAGGAGACTTGTGAGCCGGGGATATGGCGTCTGTCTAGCAGAACCCAAATCAAATCAAGCACGAATAGGACCTGATCGACGACTATGGTGGGGTGGGGAGAGTATATGGCAATCCGGCCACGGCGTCTTGTGAGCCGGGGATAACCGAAAGGCCCGAGACGGGGACTTCGATATACTCTAGTACCACCTCTTTTTTTGACAGCACCGATACAGGGCGAACCCTATTTGACGCCCGCGTGCGTCAAACTGCTGCAACTTCGCTATACAGTTCGACTCCTTGATTTTTTTTTTTGAATAGTTTGGATTGCTTACCACATGTGTTACGTGGTAGTTTGACTCCTTGATACAGGGTGGTTTTTTGTGAATTTTAGTACTGGCTCGCTGTGACGCCAGGCAATGCGCCGGGCCATTCCTGAATGCTCGTCTTCTTGACGCGCGCGAGCGTTAGCAAGGGCAAATCCTATTTGACATGCTTCGCGTTCGCTGCTTTGGTTTTTTGTTCCTTTTCTTCTATTGCCTTTTTGTTACGTTTTATCTTTTTGGTTTTCCTTTCTAGCTCTTTTACGTTATTTTTGTTTTTTTCTTTCTCTTTTACATTTAAGGAAATGTTTCATCGTGCATTTTTTCGTTAGTACTGTACTACGATGAACAGTCTGTGTTTCTTCTGTTTATTTTTAATTTTCGTTATTTCTTGTGTAGTATACAAGAGTTCATCCCGTATTACAAAAATGTGCATCATATATTTAAGAAAATGTTCACCGCGTATTAAGAAAATGTTCATTGTGTATTTAAAAAATGTTCAGCATATACCACAAGAATGTCCCATGTGTATTTTCAAATTGTTCAGGGTATCCCGCAAAAATTTAAAATATGTATTTTCAAATTGTTCAACATATATCCCAAAAAAAGGTTCAATGTGTATTTGAGAAATGTTCATCGTATATTACAAAAACGTTCAACATATATTAAAAAATGTTCAATGGTTGAATTTTTATTTTTGGGTCTGTCACTACATATAGTTCTTAATTATTCACGCAGCCTATTGATTGTAATCACAAAGCAGCTCAAGTGATAAGGAACGCTAAACTCTCTACCGTAGGGTTTGGAGTTTGATTCCACGATACGGCGTTGTTTTTTGGGATTTCTAGTACAGGCTCACTGTGACGCCAGGAAATGTGCTGGCCCATTCAATCATGTCCTGCGCGACTGCTCGTCTTCTTGATGGACGCGAGCGTCAGCTAGGGGCTCTTTGATACAGGGGCGCCCCTATGTCTCGCTTTAAGCGAGACAGAGAGATGCGCCCGCATTGGGACGAGCCCCAGACGGGCCGGCCCAGCCGTGCAGGAGCCACAGCCTTTTTTTGTTTTCTGTTCTCACTTTTGTTATTTTGTACTTTTCTTCGTACTTTAAAAAATTCTTCATATATATAAAAATGTTGAACGAGTATATGAAAAATGTTGAACAAGAATTTAAAAAATGTTGAACAAGTATTTGAAAAATGTTGAAATAGGTGTGAAACATTGTCAAACGAGTATATGAAAAATGTTTAACAAGTATCTGAAAATATTGAACAAGAATTTGAAAAAATTTGAACAAGTATTTGAAAATGTTGAATAACTATTAAAAATGTCGAACAGGTATTTGAAAAAGGTTGAAATAGGTGTTAAAAAATGTTGAACTAGTATATAAAAATTGTTGAACAAGTATTTGAAAATATTGAATAAGTATTAAAAATGTTGAACAAGTATTTGAAAAAATGTTAAATAACTATTAAAAATGTTGAACAAATATTTGAAAAATGTTGAAATAGTGTTGGGACAATGTTGAACGTGTATAAAGAAATGTTGATCACTGGTTACAAAAAATGTTTTGACGTGTAAGAAAATGTAGAGTGAAAACGAAAACAAACATAAGAAAACACAAAAGAAAAAGAAAAAATGAAGAAGAGAGGTTGTATTGTTAAGGCTGGTCATAATGGAAGTATCATAGGTAGTATCATGCATGCTAACTAGACAATTTTGCTGAGGTGGTATAGAATTATAAATGAAGAAATAGAGGAATGAGTATCATATCATGATACTCTATCATAATTAATGCTATGGTACTATGTGTCATGTATGGCAATAAATAGGGTAATCTATGATACTAATATATGATAATATGCATTATGAAGTTGGTATCATACACTAGTATAACGCCCATGCGTTGCTACGGGCTATAATCTGCAAGGTTGAAGCTCATTTCTTTCTCATACGTCCGGGCATTTTCGGACATCAAAGGATCACCGAACGGGCTCCCCAAAATTCAACCGGCTGGACAACCCAGGCTTCCCCAAATACATACCATATATGAAGGAGAACTATGGTTGTTCGGACTATCCGCCAAGTTATCTCCAACACGCGGCCCCAACACAAAAAACCCACCACCCCTTGTCCTGTCGGACCATCCCCTTCCCGCTCGATTTCCGTCGTAGCAGTGCTGGGGACCTCTCCTTTAAAACCAGATGACACCCAACCTCACCTTCGCCATGGCGTCCTCTCTCCTTTATATTGTACCTCCCCACAGACCGCCAAGAAGGAGTCTGCCGCCAAGCGCCCCGCTCCCCCCCCCCCCCTGTTCGTGTTGATCCACCACCGCCATCAAGGGAGGAGGTGTGCGCTGCCTAACACCCCCCGAGCCAAGAAGGCAGATCTAACATCTTCTGAGCCAGGCCACAAAAATGTAATGTCGTTATTGGGCATGCAACTGATATACCGATGTATCCATTATTAATTCTTGAAGCAACCAACCAGTGCATTTACCCTTCTATCTTAACTAAAAAAACAACTGGATGAAAAAAAATGAACCGCACGTGGATGCAATTTACTGCAAAGCCATCTCTAATGAAATGCAATTTGATAAATTTTCCGAAGTAGGAAAATTATTTCGCTTAGACAGCGGTAACTAAACAAACCAACCCCAAACCCCATTCACATCTGCTACATAATATAAGTGGGAGGCCTATATGTGTCCACATATTTTTTGTATGAAACAAGTGAACATCCCACGTAATCTCATGTCAATGATAGACTCAGCTAAACTGTTGTGCCGAAACAAAATACTTTGCTGAACACTTCAAGTAACCTACTACTGATGTATCGTAGTTCTTACTAAGCAATTGGATATAACTTTAAAAGATTAATCTCAGTTTTACAATTTATTGCTGCATCTAAAAATCAGTTCATCTCAATGCACACATGAAATACAGTCCACAGTTTGCTGCCTAGTTCTTTGATGTTTATATCCGATCACACTATCATACACAGATCCACCGGGAGCTATAAGAAGGCAATTAGCAAGATAGCGAATGGACCAAAAGAAAAATTATTCACATATTCAAACAATAGAAAACCAGGAACTGTGATTGGATTGATGATATTGATACAGTCAGGCAAGTCAATTATGATGTCATCTCTTCATAGCAAGAAAAATCAAGATTTCACCCTGTCATTTTAGGGACATTTATGTTAAGAATTTTAAGCTTGCTTCTTCAGGTCAACAGAGGACAAGCTAATAACAAAGAGAGTACAATGCCAGCTTTTTCGTGATCATCATGCGAAATTAGATCATCGTACTACTGGAAAAACCCTATAGGTAGACAGGTAATAGCAGCGCGGGGTTAATGGGCTGCGCTACTACTACTTTTAGCAGCGATGACGTGTAACCCGCGCTACAGGTAGAGTGTAGTAGTAGCGCGGGCAGGTTCAACCAACGCTGCTGCTAAGTGGGCCCCAAGGCATCTCACATGTCAGACAATAGTAGCAGCGTTGGGTATAACACAAGTATGCATATAGTTAAGGCATCAAGGGAAATATGTTGGATGTTGAGTCCAACAGAACTCATCGCGGTGTACTAATCGGTAGTTAAAATTTAGCTAGAGATATTTAGTGTAGCAGATAAGTGGAAGTCAAGCTACATCACAAAAATAATGACAAAGATCAAAACCATGGTTATTCCTGGCAATTGATCATCCTATACAGGAAGGTCAAGTGCATATACCATCAGTAAATAATCTAGGTATACAGGTACAGAAGAGCCACAGGGTTGATTGGAGCTTCAGTTTAACATCAACCAGAGTCGCAAAATTGCATCAATAACAGGATCTGACACTTGCATTGTGGTGCTTTTTTCACTCTATATCCTAGAACTGCTAGGAAATGGAAATAAAATGAGGGGGGAGCAAGAAAAACTGTCAGGAATTAAACTCACTTGTATGTCCAAATCATAAATCTTGGTATTGAATCTTCCCCTGCATACAAATCAAATGAAGTTAGATAAGCAAACTGCTGCTATTTCATGTGAATAACATGAGGCGAATTAATCAGCAAGCAGTTTAATCCTGAGAGTGGACCCAGTATTGCAGTCTCATATGCTCAGCAGATTGGTAAAACTTTACAATGCATTAGAAAAGTACAGTTGTAATTTACCTGACAGGGAAAGAGGTCAAGAAAATGCAGGGAATCAGCTGGTCCATACAAATTAGATAGAGCGAATATATTAGCATGCTATATAAAATAAGGTGATTATATTAGGAGTTTGACAGCTTATTAATCGAGCGGATGCAGAGAGATATGTTTTTTTTCCTTCTCCCGTGGCGAAGTCCCTGGGAGTGGAAGTGGAAACCTAACTAATCGACTGAGATCATATAGTACGCGGGATCGGCAGGAGGCGCGAACCTCCTGGGAGTCGACGTCGGCCGGCGGGGAGAGGTCGCCGTGGTTGGCCATGCGACGCGGCGGCGATTCCGTGCGTACGGTGCGGTGCTGCTCCGTCCTGATCGCCGTGGAATTTGGTGGCCTTGGGTCGGGGTGGGTGTGGAGACAGGGAATTTGGGCTGGCGGTATATATATGGGCCGCAGCCTGTAGGGGCCGTGCCGGTCCGACTTCAGATCGTGGTCAGGTCTCCTTGGCTGTTTCGAATATTTCTCGGTCTCTTTCTAAAAAAAATTCTCTCTCGAAAACAAAGTGGTGAATCCCTTTTTTTTCGCGAAAAATCCCCCTTTTTTCTAGAGAACCACACTCCTATATCTTTGATTGTTCTGTTTTTCCGTTGATGATTTATAATTTGTAATGACTTTTTATTGTTTTCAAGGATAGCAAAAACCTCTCATGCCAATCAATTTTAAGAAATAATAATAGGATGAGGGTGATCCTCTTTGGCAGATGGAAATCTGTCCAGGTGTCAACACTTTTTAATGTGACACTAACGATGACGATTAAACTTTGACAAGATTTGCCAAAATCAAGCCAAATCTTGTCACTCTTTGGTTATGATTCATAATTTTTTGGCTGGTGTGTCAGTCATAGATTATGTGATTGGCTCGTGTAATCATTTTTATGACTAGTTGTGGTATTATTTTTTCACTTTACTTTTAGGTCATGTGTGGACTATCTTGAACATTTGGCACCTACTAAATATAAATAAAAATGTGTTAGTCATAGGTTTGCACTTACTCACAATAGGTCATGTGGAGACTATCTTGAACCCAATTGGTTGTTTGGCTGGTGTGTCAGTCATAGGTCACGTGACTCCTTCACCTCTGAGTCCTACACCAAAACCTACCCAGTCGACAACAAGGGCTCCCGTGCTTGTATTTTCTTTTGTCGCCTTCGGGTGATCAGTTTGGCAGATCTTTTGCCACCTTTCAAAAGAATAAATCTGCTTTCAAGGTTTGTTAAAACTTCCAACGGATAAAGTTTGTTGGCTTCTTGTATGCGAACTCACTCTGCATTTTAAAACCGAACCAAAAAAATGTACCAAAAACAAACCGAACTGAACCAATTTTAGGGTTTTTATGGCTTCTGGTTTCAGTATGGTATTAACTTTTCATGACATTTTGAATTTTAGTTTCATGGTATATACCAAAAGCTAAACGGTTGACCGAAGTAAAATATATATTTATACTTCTTGATGCGAACAACCATGCAGGTAGTCACTTTTTTTTGTATGGGAGCCAGATTCCCTGCTAAGTACGTACACTTTTCTTGTAACATAATCAATATTTTCACGTCCATAACCATCAAGGCATGAATCCATGCATGCATAGATACTTATATATAGTTTTATATTGTTGTATAAAAAGAGTATGTGGTTTGAGTCATAAATTTGTAAATTATTATTATGTCATTTTTAAATTCGCATTGTCTTTAGTTATTGTGGTATGTATCGAAATCATACCAATATAAGTTGGTATATACTAAAATCGAACCGTATCTTAATTTCATATTGTATTTGTTGAAGTGTTAATAGCGTATAAACCGAATACACGGAGTTAATGCAAATTTCAGAATAAACTATGAATTTGAATGTGCTTCCAAGACAAAATGGATACATGCTAGCCGTTGTATTTATGAAAAATAAATTCAAATGGACCAACCCGGCTCAAAATCCCACGACCTTGGGTTTTTTTTTTAGAAAAGGAGGATGCACCCCCGGCCTCTGCATCTGGACGATGCATACGGCCACTTTATTAATTATTAAGCACAAAAGACCTTACAAAATAGTACATCAGTAAGCCTGAAGCCACCATCTAGGCAACATCTGTCGCTACTCCTATCCCCTTGACGCAGTGGTGCCGAATGTCCGAGCCTAATACCAAACAGACATCGCATCAAATCCTAACATCTAATGCCGGATGCCCCATCCTAGCCACATACCGGGACTGGGTCACACGCCGGTCCGGCGCACTCACCGAGGCTGCCGCCGCCTTCTTCCACCGATCCATCTCCAGAGCAGGTACTGACGCACAGACCTTGCCAGGCCTGCCGTCGACGCCACCATGGCACCAGACAGCTCGACCACCCTGCGCTCGTCCATCTAGCCGCATCCGTCGTCGATATGCAGCTGCACCATGCCGCCACCACTCGTCGTCAATGACGCGGTAGATACAACGCCGCACCACCTGGCAACCTCCACACCATCGCCACTGCTGGAGCTACTCGGAGCCCACCATCCACAACATCTCTCCCCCGAACAGCAGTTCCTCCCAAGACGGCGCCTTCATGGAGGATACGACGCGCAGGACGCCGCCGCCGCCCAATCCAGACTGAATTTTGGACTTTCGTCCGGGAGGGGTTCGGGGGTGGATAGGGAGGACCTCGGCTTCGCCTCCAGGAAGGGTAACGGCGTCAAGTGACGTCGCCGATGCCGGGCCGAACACGCCGGCCAAAGTTTCCTCCGGTCCCCATCCTATGCCACCAAACCTCCGTGTACTCCGGATCCGGCAAGCCACGATCTGAAACCCGCGAAGATGAAAGAGCCATGGGGCTCAACCCACCAGAAAGGAGGATCGAGAAGAACTCCTTGTAGATCTCCAGACGCCGAATCCAACAATCCGACGTGGCCAGCGACGATCATCACCACCCCGCGGCGGCCGACGGAGTCCGAAGAAAGGATCCAGATGGATCCGATCTGGATCCGGCGGCACCCGCGACCACCGGTCAGGCCAACGTAGCCACCACCTCACGACACGCGGGTCGCCACCGCCACGCCGCGCACGACGCCGATGGGAGACCCGCCCGCCGCGCCGCCGGACCCCACGTTCGCCCGGCGTTCCTCTGGATCTCGCTGTCCCGCGCCAGCCAAGACGGAGAGGATGGGGAGAAGCCCCGCCGCCGCCCAGCCGGCCAGGCTTCGCCCGGCGGCGCTATGGAAGGCGGCGAGGAGGGGGAGAGGAGGAGGAGACTCGAGGGGCGGCGGCTAGGGTTTTCCCCCCGGGTCGCCCGCGGGGGCGACGCGAGGGGCGAGGTATATCCCACGACCTTGGGGTAAAACAACTTTTTTTAAAGAACAGGGTTTCCCCCCGCCCCAACTTTATTAAGCCAAGGAAAAAACCACGCGTCCAATAGTTTATAGTTCTCAACGCAACCAAAATAGCTGCAACAGACTACAGGCTTACAAATTTATCATACCAAATACGGACACATAACATAAGGAGAAGCTCAAACTACAGATGAACAATCAGGCACACAAAACCGAGAGGCACTCCCAATGCAGATCGCCAGTTACATCTAGGCGATCCTAAGCAACTCCCCTCGCCAATGATTGAGCAGCCTTAAACACTGGAGAAGAAGAGCACCCTACGCGTCCAAGCATAGAATCTTCCATTGCTTTACCAGCGAGCCCACCAAGTCCAGGATACAACACATGCCTCGCCATTTTCGCCATGGAAAGCAACCATAAGCCTCATAAGGTGGCAGACGTAACCAAATTAACAGCTTCATTTTTTTGTTTTTTCGCCATAGTGGTTTCAAAGATTCAAATGAGTCAGATGCAGACATGCAGAAACAGTTAGCCACAACAGACCAGATTTCCTTAGCAACAATACATTCAAAAAACATATGTTGAATAGTCTCTACATCACTGCAAAAAACACAAGAAACATTTTCTATATGCCTTCTTTTAGATAAGTTGTCTCTAGTCAAACTTTTATTGTTGAGAATAAGCCACAGAAAAACATGTATTTCTGGAGCTACTTTAATCTTCCAAATACATCACCAACATCAGAAGACACACCTCCAAAGTTGATCATCTTATAAACAGATTTAATGGAGTAATTTCTAGAAGGTTCCAACATCCAACTAGGATGGTCATTGAAGAGCAGAAGCATCTTATCTTTTGGAGCACACGACCCGGACCGTCGCGTAGTCTCCCCATGGGCGAACGCTCGTGCCACCAGAGACCCTCGCGTTGCTGCTTCCCCATCCGCCGCTGCCGCCGGCAGGCCCGGCGCTGAAGGAACCGGGATCTAGACGCGACAACGGTCTCCTGGTGCAGCTGGGGCATGGCTGGGAGGGAGTTGCGCGCAGCGGCCAGGGCGGTGCCCCTTGTCGTGCGGCGGATGCGCTACCCTCCATGACCCCCGGGATCCGAGGTCTCCAACGATGGTGGGCATGGCGGCGGCCGCGGATCTGGATCCCACCTAGATCCGTCGTCAACTCTTCATGTGGATGGTCAGTGGCGCGATGAGGGCTCCGGTGAGGGGATGGTGGATCTCCGCCGGAGAACCGGTGGCGGCATACATCTTCATGGCGATGCTCCGCGCGGTTCCAGCTAGTCGCGAGATCAGGACGACGCGGCTTCCGGTGAAAACCGCGCCTTGCTGCGGTCTTGGCGGACGATGGCAGCATCTCTGATGCCGTTTCCTTCTCGAGGCATCGTTGTTGCAGGTCACGTCAACTCGATAGTGATGTTCCGGGGGAAACCCTGGATTTGGGTTTACCGGATCGGACGATGACGACGCCTTCGGTGCCGTTCTCCCTCCCAGGGGCATCGTTTTGGAGCAAGTATGGCTGGAGGGGACAAGAGGAGGAGCGATGTTACATCTACCGCAAGGCCGACGACGGATCCCGGCAGCATGGCGCTACGGAGTTTCGGCGACGAGCGCGTGTGGATGGATACACGCAGGACGGTGGCATTGTCTGGCGCCGTGGTGGCGTCGACGGCAGGCGTGGCAAGGTTGGTGCGTCAGTACGTGCTCTGGAGATGGACCGGTGGAAGATGGCGGCGGCCTCTGAGAGTGTGCCGGACCAGTGCCGGACCTAGTCCCGGCATTGTGGCTTGGCTGGGGCATCCGGTTTTAGATGGTAGGCTTTGGTGCGATGTCTGTTTGGTATTCAGCTCGGACATTTGGCAACCCTTCATCAAGGCATAGGAGTAGCGGCATGTGTTGCCAAGATGATGGCTTCAGACTTACTGGTGTATTACTTCGTAAGGTCTTTGTGATAATTAATAAAATGGCTGCATGCACCATCCAGATGCAGAGGCCGGGGTATATCCTTCTTTTCTAAAAAAATGGTCAGTATCAGAAGAGAGAGTGGTTTTCCTAACAATGCTAGTTTACTGGATCCACCTATTCATGGTAGGTTCATCCACACACCTTCTAAAGGTGAGGTGTAGGTTAAAGCCATCCCACACTCACTACAACAAAACATGTCAGTAGGTACGCTTTTTCTAAGACGCTTTTATATTCGTCTCTACATTAGGAAGTACCTATTATGTAGAGACGCTTTTTAGGACGATGTGCATAGCGTCACAAATTTCACCTTTAGAGGTACATCACATTCATTATTATTTTCATGTGTAGATATGTAGCCACGATTTTTGAGACGTTTTAAAAGACGACGCTATGGCGTAGAGAAGAATTTAACAATAATCCATAATCTTTTCTAAGAGTAATAACATGTAATCTTGTAATGGTAGGCTGTAAATAAAATCAAACTAATAAAATTGACAAAACACTAACCGGAAACGACCTGCCCATCTCTGCCAACAAATGAAACCGAAATCTCTTGACAAAACTCAGTTTTTTTGGGTTGAAACACGGAACAGAAATCTCTTCGCGCGCACCTCCCAGACCTAGGAGCCCCTATTTGACGCCCTTTGCGTCAAATTGTCAGCGTGACGCACAGAGAGGGAGCCTGACTGGGCAAGCCCATCGAGTTCTTACCGCGTGACGAAAGAGAGCAGAAAAAGGAAACGTGCGCGACCCAGGATTCGAACGGGAGACCAACTATGTACTATAAGGCGCTCCAAGCCAATCTAGCTAACCAATTTTTTTGAGGGAATCCAGCTAACCAATATTATTGTTAATAAGGCGGTGCATATCTTAAAGAACTAAACATCGATGTAGAACCGGAATGGTGTACTGTAGCGAACCGGAACTAGTACTGTAGTGAACCGAAAGTAGCTATTATAGCGAATCTGAATTAGTCTCTGGGGTGAACTTTTCTTAATGTACATTTTGAAAAAGTACCAACATGTCTTCAATTCCTGAAAAAAACCCGGAGATAAGAACATTTTTTGAATATGTGAACAACTTTTTTTGAAAAGGCAGAAAAATTGAATGGAAAATATTGCTTTAAAAACATAAACCATTTTTTTAATTTGTGAACAAATTATGAAATTTTTAACAGCTGTTGAAACCACGATTTTTTTGAAATTTTTAAGAAATATTTGAAAAGTGGAACATTTCATGATATTTGGAGCAAAAATTTCAAACCGCAATTTTGTTTTTGAATTTGTGAACAAAAAATTTAAAATGGAACATTTCATGAAATTCCAAATGATTTGAAATCGAGAACATTTTTCTGAAATTGAACGGACATTTTTCAATTTCTGACCAAAATTCGTAATCCCGGAAAATGCAACATTTCATGAAATTCGAACAGAAATTTAAAATCATGAACATTTTTTGATATTCTTGGATATTTTCTGAAATGCGGACATTTTTTTTAGTTTTCGACCAAATTTGAATTCACCTTCTGAACAATAAAAATAAAAATAGAGAAACATATTTTAGAGATCCTGAACATTTTCTCAACTTGTGGACAAAGTTTAAAGATAGGAACATATTTTTAAAATTCCTCTACATTTTTTGATAACAGAATATTTTTTGAAAAACCTGAACAAAATTTTAACAAAATTTGAACCTTTCGAAAGAAATATTAAAAAGAAAGTCAACTTGAAAAAGAAAAGAAAAAAGGAAAGTAAAAATGGAACAAAAAATTGAAAAGAAAAAGAAACATAGAAGAAAAAGAAACAAATAAACGAAAAATCTAAAAAGGAAAAATACGAAAAATCAAACAAAAAGAGAAAACCAGACAAAATTGTTCAGGAACCTTAAAACCGGAGCTTGAACCTTCTCAAAGCCAGGATCTGTGTAGACGCACATGGTTAAGACTACTGGGCCGGCCCACCAGGCGCAATGCGATTTTGTTTAACGCGCGACCTATAAATCCCAAAAAAGGAGTGACCTAGCGAACTTGAACTCAAAACCTAGCACAGCTGGACTCCGCTGCTTGCCAATGGAACAGATAACTCTTGGTGAATGTTACCAAGTGCAAAATATTTAATAACACACTGCAGCGTCGAGATTCGGAAACATTTCTGATTATTTTCGAAAACTGCCAAAAAATTTAAATATCAAATATTAAAGAAAGCAAATTTCGTTTAAAATTCTAGTTTTATTAAAAAATGTGAACTGAAAATCTGACATTTTTTGAAAAACATAAATAAATTTTGAAATCCCCCCAAAACATTAAAATGCAAACACTTTTGAATATTCTATTCCTTAAAACAAGAGCAATTTTTTAAATGTCGAATTTTTTAAAAAGTGAACATTTAATTTAAAAGGGTACAAGTTTTGAAAACATGAACAAAATTTAAAAAATGCCAATCATTTTTTATATTTTCGAACATTTATTGAATATTGTGAAGAAAATATGAAATTCTGATTTTTTTTGGTTTTGAAAATGTGAGCATTTAATTTATTTTTTCGGAAAACGTGAATGAAATTTTGAATTCCAGGAACAGTTTGGAAAGAGTTATAAAAAAACAAATTCTAAATATTGTTGAATTAATGAAAAAGAAGTGGAAAATGAAATAGAAAAAAAAGTAAAATAAAAATAAAATAAGAAAATAAGAAGAAGACACAAAACTTTTTCAAAATTTTAGGTAGTTGTTACGTGTGCAAACCCACACACCACGCATGGGTACCCGTGGGATGGATGTGCTCTCTTCTAGCACAAGAAGAAACAAAACTTTATTCCATGTAGCCGCTTGTCTCGTGTTCATCACCGCGCTCACACCAAGTCGCCCCAATTTTAGTGAGCTCATTGTGCCACCATGCCCTTCCTCTTTATGGTCGACATTGTACATCGGAACATTATAATTATATTTTGATATAATTATTGTTTTTCTTTAGAAAACAATCACTGACAATATGTGAGCAATAAATAAATTTTTTCTTGAGACGATAGGATTCCCGCATTCATTAAAAAAAGTTGCTTAGTTAATTGGAGAAAACCAAGCGAGAACAAAATAGTCCGGTTAATTATGAAGAACCGGGAAAAGCAAACACAATCGTTGAGCGACACACAAAAGATACCCCACCGCACACTACTCCAAAGAGAGACTCGTTGAGACAACACGTATGTGTCATCATCATCACTATTCTCCTAGAGGCGTCCTCGCCATTCCTGAACTCTGAGCAAATCTTCAAATCCGCCGTAGGTGATCGTCGACCCAATCCACACTGTACAGGCCGTGTGAAGATGTATGAAGATTTGCACCAGAACTTAGTCGCCTATGACTAGACATCGCAACTCCGACGCTCACGGAGAATCATGAAGAAGAACTAGGCACAACTAGTGCCGCATAAGACCGTTGAACGAACCACCTGATTCCGTCATCGTATGCCATCGAGACCCCACCATCACAACTTCGACTCCACAGGAACAAACAAGCCGTCGGAGAAGAGCCGACTACGCCCCAACCATTGCCACGTCTTCGATATTGCTCCCCTCATCGTCATTGCCAGAGAAAGTCTCGATGCCAACACCGGCGTCTTCCACTGACCCCGCTCGCCAATATCCAACTCCAAAGAAAAAGCCCCATGGGAGGGGGATGTGACACTAAGACGCCGCCATCGTCTGATAAATCCAAGCTAAACTATGGGCTAATGTTGGGGTTATTCCCCATGATGAGACCCGGCACTAGTGTGACCCGGTTTTCGAGCTTACAGGTTCGAAGAGTCACACCGCTTCCGGGGACGCCTGCTCCCTCAAGAAGAAGCCCGCCGCTGCCGCTGCCACACAAGCTTTTTCCGGCGGCGCACCACGACAGCGGTGAGGGGGGAAGACGATGGAGGAGGCGGTTATTTGTGGTGGCTAGTTCATCGCTGTGTGGAGCGACGCGGGCCCTGATGTCTGCTTCTTAATGGCATATGTGCAAAAATAATAACAGAGCAAGTGTATGACCACCGGCCCATTCGTTCCTTTATTTGAGGTGTTTGTTTTTTCAAAAGTCAAACAAATGTATGTTTGACCATGTTTTAGAAAAATATATCAATATCTACAACACGAAAATTATATCAATACGTAATGGAAATAAATTGTCATTTTGCTAAATGATTACAATTAAGTTTTCCTGCATTTCGTTTGGAGGAAATTATTTTGGCCCTTGGCGCTCCTATTTTTCTTTTGCCGCCAGAAAATATCTCCCCGTGTATATTCTCTCTCACCCACGCCGCCATCTCCCCACTTATCTCCTTCAACCACCAAATTCATCTAATGGGATCCCTCCCTGGCCGGTGATGTGCATCGCCTCCACACAGGAGCGGCGATCGATTCGCTTGGTGGCGGACTGAGGGAGACTCGGTGGGCGGCGAGCGATTGGATGAGGCGGAGGTTGGGGGACAGAGACCGGCCGGCGGTTGCCCCGGGGGCGGGGGCGGCGGTGATTGGGCGGCAGATCGGAGGAAGCATCTGCTGCGACGTATAACTTCGTCTTCAACCTATAGGTGGAATATGCAGAGCAAGCACGGAAGTACATCTGTGCCGCCTAGGATAGCCACCCCAGATTCGTCGTTCCCCTGCCCACTGTGATCTGATCGCTCAAGCTATGGTACTGAAAATCTTCAAATTCTTCTAGTATCTCATACTTATGTAGTAAATTGATTTCCTGCTTAATCGCTGTAAATTTTAGTTGTTCAACTCTGCAAACTGAAGGTGCTCTGGTCCGTGGTAGCCTGGTAGGAGTCACATCAATAGAAAAATCTTCTGAACATTGGGCGTACATACAGTTTGCATGTTCGCTCGGTTTGATTGCTTCTCGGTTGGGTTGCTTGTTGTTTACAGATCGTGGGGAGAGATGAAAAACTACCAGCCTGGACGGCGCTCGTCGTGTCTGGCGTACAACCTGTTGCGTGTCAATGACGGCTTTGCAAGGCGGCAGTGTTGGCGCCGGGCGCCGGCGACCACCTTTGGCTCCGCTCCTTGTCACCATTTTGCCATCCGTCCTCGCGCGTGGCCCTCGTGGCAAAACTCTAGACATCAGGTGGGGATTGGTGACCATCGGCGTTGTTGCCTTGGAGCTACCAGCGCACGATTCCACCTCTGACGTTTCATGCCCGGGTGCTATTTATTGGACTCACTCCACTTGATCTCAAGTGATGCGATCATACAGGTCTGTCTAGCCGCCTCCCTTGTCTGTTTGTAGTTGCTGCTTTCTGGCAAGTAGTACAAATTGGTCTAGCCACAGCCCACAGCCGCACCTGTGCCCCTGCATTCAAACAAATGGAATTAAGATTCGAAGTTAGTAGAAAACTGATAACATGTTCAGAATTTTCACATCACACAACCAAGTAAACTCCGATAGACAGGGGACACAAAAATGGCGCATCCATGTTTTGATTGCATCCGTGTATTCAACAATCACATAGCATGTTACGTTTCACCCGGAAAATAAAAAATAAAAGATCACAGAACATATTTTACTTGAAGTTTCTTTATTACCTTAGTGAATTAGAGAATAGAACAATAATGTATCTTTTGTTATGAGAATGATTGCATGAATAGTACATCTAGTTCAGGAAAAAAAAGACCGGGAGAAAATATTTGATAGTTGGAAACCAACTATATCAGTTATAATATTCTAATATGCTAATTATTTCCTTAATGAAATGCTCACTATATATATTCAGAAGTATAACAGAGTTACATAGGTGTTACTCTGCTGATTTGGCTCTGCTTCTCCTGTTTGCAAAGAGGATTTTCTTATTTCTGCTATCTGGCAGTTCTTATCTAATAATGGTTATCATTTGCCATTGATAATATTATCTCGTAGTTTAATTCTGCCTATAGCGCAGGATTTGATTTCATTCACCGTCCATTATTTAGCTACTTCAACGTCCTACTAGCCTTGCTATCTCTAAGGAGAAACATAAATGTCGAATGATGTTGCCATTCTTGACACTGAAAAATGGTCATGTTTTTCAGGCCCAACAGGTGTTACCTTTGATAAAGCATGCAGATCATTTACTATCTCTTTGTCCATTTCAGGGGAGAGCATTTCAAAGGAATCATGGACTGGAGGTGTAAGGTTACATGACAAGCTATTTTGCTCACGCAGTTTGATGAAAAAAATTCATGAAGTCCACTTCCTTGTTTATTTGGCTCATGATTAATGTTTTTTTAACTTCCAAATGTTGGCTAGCAATTGATATTCTATGATTAAACATGTCATAATCCATTGATTTACGGTCACTGTTACATTTGATAATTTATAATCACATAAATGAACTTAAATTGTTCCGGGCCTGGCATGTTTAGCATTTATTTACATTATAGTACAATGAATATATGATGGAAACAACGTCGCAAGATCACTCAGCACTATTGGCCGGCACAGCAAAACATGGATACACTTCTAGTTTACATGACGAGTAATTCATTTGTTTGCATCATGCATGCATGTTTAGCTTTCAAAATAAATTATTATGTTGTAACAAAACCTTAATGTAATCAGACCAAAAGTATGTGTAGAATAAGGCTACTTAGTGCATTCCTAGTACATGATATCGGAACTCCTGGAAATTATCATTCTTGAGCTGATTATGTGTCTCCATTCACACCTCTTCTTATTTAATTGCAGAATGCTCATACTGAAAATAGCAATGCAGCCAAGTTAGGTGGTCTTCACCAAGTCACTAAGCAGGTACATATATGCTAGGTATCCAAACAGTTGTATAATTATGGTTGGTCTAATTCTCTATGAAATTGTCCTTCTTTGCGTAAAGTGAAATCTTCCCAGTTTTATGAATAACAAATGTTTCATTTCTTGCAAAAATGGGATAAAACTGAAGTCCTGTTCTTTTCAATCAATTTGAGAAGCTAAAACAAACCCGTGACCAATGCAATTTTAGGGGGTAAAGATAGAACATATGTGGTTGAAGGAGACATGCTTGGAGAGCAGTATGGTGCAGTCTTTGTCTGTGGCTCTACAAATCTAGGTGATGTGAACTAGTTAGACCATATGAAAAATTCCAAACAGTAGGAGATGTTTGTTATGTTTTTGCTTGGCCTTGCTCACATGTAAGTATGTTTCCATACAAGCATCGAGTGTGCTCCAATATCCACAGTTAAGATACTTTAGTTATCAAAATCTTTGTGGCTTTTAGGTACAAAAAACTAAGCCAACCATTCAAAACAAAGCATTTGTATGATACACTTTTTATAATTTATCAAAGAACATCTTATCTTGCACTTGCCTAAAACATTGTTCATTTTCATTTTCAGGGTGGTTGAGGATTTGAAAAGAGAGTGCATTAAGGGAGCCATGAGTAATTGGGTAGTTGAAGATTTGAAAAGGAAGTGCACTGAAGGAGCCAGGATCAGTTGATGGACCAGTCTGTGAATGAACAAGTATTGTGGCTTATGTTATATTTTAGCTTAATTGAGAACTATAGTTCTAGACTATAGGATATTTTATTATTTATTTGCATGTTTTGTATGAATATCTGTTAATATTCAGTTGTGAACTTTGGTGTAATTATCTGTTCGGGCTGATTATTCCACTCAGCTTGCCTTTTTTTGGAGGGGAACTCAGCTTCTCAATTTTGATAACGTGAAGTTTGCAAATGCAATCTATGACGTGGAATCGTGCCTTCATATGATGATATTATTTGATTAATCTGCATGTGCGGCTATGTCATGATAAAATGATCATTTGAAATGATGAAATACAAATTCAAAATAAATCAAACCATATTTAAAGTAAAATATTCCATTTGTATCGAGTCGCTTATGTATATTTAAAGATAAATATAACGTCTCTAACGTGTATAAGTATCGAGCCCATGATTAATGTATTTATAGAAGCGCCTCAATGGTATTGAGACACAAATGAAACGTGTCTATGTGGGTAGAGACATGATATGAGCGTGTCTATTATAACGCCTCTACCTGTGTAGACACGATGTTGAACGTTTCTATATAGCGTCCCATGTCATCTAAAGACGCTTCACAAGCGTGTCTACATGGTTTGAGACAGTCCGTGGGAAGACGTTCCAAAGACGCTTTACTAAAACGACTCTACAGTTGTCTAGAGGTGAAATAACACGTCCCTAGGTATGAAATTTGACGTCTCTACTGGTAGTTTTTGTTGTAGTGACTTCCCTCTAGAAAGAGCCATCCCAGACTTGAGCCACAATACTATTCTGTTAATGGCGGGCTAAAACAACTCTTGGCCACCACTGGAGGGTCTGGAGCCCTGTGCCGTTAAGCTGGAATACATACACCAACCGTACAAGTGCGCAACACAACACACGGGGAATGTCGGCCTCGACGAGGCGGTCAAGGCGTGGTACAGGGCGCATGTCGGCCTTATCCTGAACCAGCTTCCCTCGATGACGACGCCCACGCCCACGCCCACGACGACGCCGCCCACGCCCACGCCGCCAACAAGCCCGACCGATGATGCCGCCAAGACTGCCCGCAGCGCACAAGCCACGCCGCCAAGCACAGAGACCCCGTCAAGCCCGCGCACGCCGACTCCGCCGACGCCGGAGGCCGACCTCGCCATCTGATGCGCGTTTCTGTTCTGATTTTTGTACGCTGAACTTTTCATCAATCGCCGATCACCGCTTGATCGCCGGATTGTGGCGTTTATTTTTGGGCGCGGGAATGAACTACGTTTGAATTTGCCAAGGCTGGGGGGCGCCTGGGGCCGTGGCTGGGAGCTAGGCCGCCCCAGGGGCCGAACTAGCGCCGGCTCGCCCCCAGGCGCAGTTTTTCGGCGCCCTAGGGGGCCGAACGGCTGGAGATGCTCTAAGGTTGACATAAACTACTTCACGTCTGCTTCATGTTTGTCTATGCAGCATGTGCTGCGCAGCACAGCAGGCGCCACCAAATCGAGTTTCCGAATCGATGAGAGCATCAGGGCTGACACGGCAAAGGTGCTGCACACATTTGTAGAAACGCCGCCGCTTCAAAGATTCAAAGAGAGCGGTACTGAGGGAGTGGTGAAAGGAGTAATGCTATATCTTTATTTATTTTGAAAGGAAGTAACTTTATTAACAAATTTCTCAAAAACTGACTGCAACCCATTTAACCCCCACAAGAGTGTTCGGTAACAAGACACTAAGGCGCGTTATCCTTTCCAGACATCAAATCGTTATTTGTCAAATCGCAAGCCCCAGCTAGGGCCTCGTTCCCGGTTTGAGTCCCGTCGGGCCATCATTTTCTCGATTTAATCTTCCCTTTGTATACTAAAAGGTGGAACCCAACCAACGGTTAGCCGACCTGTCTTGCAAATGCAAAATAATAGAATCCGACTCTTTTTTTGCAAAAAGATGACGGGAACGATCACTGACAACGGGCCTCATGCCATGCTGGCATGATATTTGCATGCCCGCGCTAAGTTTTTGTGCCAGTTGGCTATATTTTACAACTACAAGCACCAAACTAAACTTGCATGAACATGGCAAGTATCAGTAACAGTGGTGCAATTACCTCATATTTTTGTTAGAAAAAATCCCATGGATAATGCGCTTCCCGGACCAATTTGGTACGTGCTAGCCATTGTATTTATGAAAAAAGAAAGTCAAATGGACCAATCTGACTCAAAATCCTGGGCAGACACTCTTGGTCACCAATGGAGCCTTGCTTGCCACGTCGAAACTGGAATACACACACCGACCGTGAAAGTGCGCAACACATGACAGAAGACACGGGGAATGGAACGCTACGGTCGATAGGAGCTACTACCACTACTGTACCTCATGCTCGTCTACTCCGGAGCTGAAAAGAATGGCGAGGGAGCAAGCATGCGTTGTGCAGCACAGCCGATCGATGAAAGTCGTCCAGTGCTGGCGCGGCAATGTCCAGTTTCCAAATCGATGAAAGCGTCCAGTGCTGGCGCGGCAATGGTGCTGCGCACACATTTGTAGAAACGCCACTGCTTCAGTGGGGAGGGGTACTGGCAGGCATTTCTACTTCTCTACGTACATTTCCTTTTCAGCTAGCTAGCTAGCTCGATCATTAAGGATTGTTGTCATAAAAAGCGACAGACACTCGCAAACACTTGTCCTCCTAGATACTAGTCTACTACTACTTGCAAGCTATACTGGCATTCTTATGCGCTAAATCTGGCTGAACTTCTATTATCTCCTCAATCTCGATAGATGCATGGAAAGCATCATGTGTAGTCTACGTTGCGAGTCTCCACAGAGGTCGTGTAGCTGTCCATCTCTTTTGCTGGCCACTCTTCAAGCTAGCATAGCATCTCTAGCCGATGCGACGCCCCTAAAAAAAATAGAGGAGTAAATCATCGAGTAAAGCTTAGTGAAGTATTTTTTACTCTACTAATTTTTGGTTGGTTCTGGCTGATTCTCTAAACTTAGCATAGTAAAATTTTGTTTATGCAAAATTCATTTCATTTTCAGCCACCGAAATAAACTTCACTCTTTTTTTTTTATTTTATTGAGCGGCATTTTGATACACCAAAGTACACACTTAACCAATTCTTCGCTAAGAGAACCGATCCAAAGAAAACTATTAGAACAATTAGGCGCTTTAAGCCATAACTGCTCCCACTTGTTTTTTTAAATACTTTCTCTATGTCTTCGTTCCCACGTTGTTGCGGTTCTCTATCGGCTTCTTGAGCTTGCACACTTAATTGTTCTCCGTCTTCGTACAATTGGAGATTGGATCGTCTCTAGTATCAACTCTAGCAAGTAGTGCACGAATATCTATTTCTTTATAGCTTTTTAGGGATCGGTACGCACATTCCCGTTGTAGCGAAACACCTCATCTTTGACCCATCTTCGCGGCTGTCCCCACACCCCACCCAACGTTCTCCAGTTTGCAAACGGATTGCAAAAAGAAAGAAGAGAGACGGCGTGGAGAGACAAGAGCTCACTGGAATTCTACGTCACAAAAGCAGAGCAACACATCACAAAGCTGCTCACGGGAGGCTGCAGCTGCTCGCCGTCGCCGTCACGGACGAGGCGGGATGGGGTCGACGATCTCCAGATGTGGACGCGGAGGAGAGGGACCGGCTCACGCGGAGGAGGCCGGTGGGTGTTGGGCGCGGAGGAGCTCCGGCGGTGGAGGGGGCGGACGGGTCGGCGGCTGGGCGGAAGAGCTCCGGCGGTGGAGGAATACGGCGGCCCGTCGGCTGGGGGGAGGAGCTCCGGCGGTGGAGGAGGACGACGGCCGGCGGCTGGGCGGAGGAGCTACGGCGGTGGAGGAGTTCGACGGACGGCGGAGCGGTGGAGGCGTCCCAAGGAGGCCGACGGACGGCGGCAGGGTGGATGCGTCCCGCGGCCGGGATTCGCGGGTTCACGGCCACGGCGAGCTCTTCTACTGTCCCATGTGCATGGAGCTGGTGCCCATCAACCTCAAATCCAGCCTCGGCCCGTGCGGCCACGCCTTCTGCTCCAGCTGTGTCACCACGTACGTCGCCGTGAAGCAGCGCGAGCGCGAGGACGCTGCCCGCGTCAAGTGCCCCGACTGCGAGAACGGCGTCCCCGTGTTCGTCACCGAGGGCGGTGGAGATTTGCCGGCGGACGGCCACGGCGAGCCCTTCGAGTGCGCCATCTGCATGGAGACCGTGCCCGGCGCCCTCAAGTTCAGCGTCAGCCCGTGCGGCCACCCCTTCTGCCGGAGCTGCGTCGCCCGGTACGTGGCCGCGAAGCTGGACGACAAGGTCGCTGGCGTGGCATGCCCTCACCCAGGCTGCGAGGCCGGCGCCGTCGAGCCGTCGAGCTGCCGCGGCGTCATCCCCCCGGACCTCCTCGACAGGTGGGGCTTCCTGCTGTGCGAGCTCGCGGTCGGCGCCAAGAGGGTGTACTGCCCGTACCAAGACTGCTCGGCGCTCCTGCTCGCCGACGCCGACACGAAGGAGGCCATCGCGGAGGCGGAGTGCCCGCACTGCCACCAGCTCTTCTGCGCCCGGTGCGGCGTGCCGTGGCACGACGGCCTGGGGTGCGAGGAGTTCCAGAAGCTCGGGCAGGACGAGCGCGGCCGGAACGAGCTCCTGCTCCGGCGCCTCGTGGGCAGGAAGGGGTGGCAGCGGTGCCCCAAGTGCCGGATGTTCGTGGAGAAATCGGAGGGCTGCAATTACATGAAATGCAGGTACCTACAACAACAAGTTGGATCCATTCATCCTGAACGTGAAATTACCTGAGAGCTCCTCCCATGCCAAGGTTGCTTGATGCTCCATTAATCTGATTTCCTCCAATTCGTAGGTGTGGAAACAGTTTCTGCTACCGATGTGCATCCAAGTTGTCAGCGGAAAACCATTACTGCAAAAAGTGCAAGCGCTAACGATTTGGTTGTTTGGTTGTGGAGGGAGGGCTCTTGCCAGGCCACTGCAAACACATGGGTTCATCCTGGCCATGTTAATTAATCTCCTGAAGCACGAAATGAAAATCTAGGCATGAAACAAACCTTAATTAGTTTTGTTGTACATAACTATTAAAATACAATCTCCTTGACTCAAATCATTTCTTGTTACTACGCAGCTTCCTCAGTTTTACTTCTATGTATGTATGTGGTGTTAGGGCATCTCCAACGCTGGCCTCCAAATCAGACACTTTATTCAACCCTTAATCATAGATGCGGGAGGGAGGAAGCCACACAACCTTTAATCACAAAAAATTCTCATTTGTCTGGTTGGGAGCAAAGAGGAGACCCATTTATGTGATTGCTTTTTGGTGGATATGTATGTGGTGTGTCATTGAGAGGAGAGAGAGAAAAGAAAGGAGGACCATGAAGTTGCTTTTTGTTGGTGATGTTCGGGACCGATAAGGTCACCATTGGATGATTTTTTAAATAAAAGTGACCCGGACACTACAATCGAAACCTATACCGAAGCTTTAAGGTTCTCATATGGAGATGCCCTCGCCTAGGCATTTTTGTTTTTTTTCTTCGAAGAAACTTCCAATCTATTCAAACATGCCAACTACTTTTGAATCATGGAGACACACGACCACAGAGGCAGGCCGACAAACACACCCCACAGTTATTAATGCCTCTCCCCAACACATGGGGCTCAACATGCAAAGGAAACCCCATCAAGTCGCTGCAACTTGAAAGAGACAAATCGACAAAGTCAACAGACACAACCGAGCCTCTGCTTCCAACCAATAAATCTGAGAACCATCAATCATGGAACCACCCGTGCATTCCCTTTTGCACCACCCTTATTGCTTTCGCTCCTCCTAGATTTCTTCTTGAGGATGTGGGGTCGAGGATTAGCACCACCCTTCTTGCATTTCTCCCTCAAAGCTTTTTTCCTTCAAGAGGCAACCAATCGTTGTTTCAGAATTTAATCTTGGCCGCGAAGAGGGCCCCGGAATTTGGCACATCCACACCAACCACAACAATATCCTCACCTACAGGAACCAACGTGTCGATGGGCTTCGGCAAGTGCATATCAAACAATATCCTCACCTACAGGAACCATCGTGTCGATGAGCTTCGGCAAGTGCATATCACTAGCATCAAGACAACCCCTCTGCTTTTCTCAAAAAAAAAGACAACCCCTCTCTTCATATGCATATGCTTGGCTAGGCTCTGGTGTGGTCGGAGCGAGAGCCAGAGTCATAATCAAGGGCACGAGAGAGCACGGTGCCCAGGGAAGAGTCATCTGCAGCATCTGTCGTGGAGCCGACGTCAGACGACGCGAGCCATGCCTTGCAGCACCTTCTGTCAACCCCCGCCTGTGCTCGCCTCGTGCTGCACGTACAACCTGTTGGAGTCAATGGCTTTGGTGGCAGCTAGCGGATTCTCGGGAGCCACCTCCACTTCGTTGCCTTGTCGGCAGCCTCCTTGGCCATGGAAGCCCATGAAATAGGGCGCGGGTCGCGGGCCAACTCATCCTCGGGTCACAAAGTGGGAAAGGAGAGAAAAAGATAATCCACTAAGAGAAAGGTCCACTTTCAACTTCAAACTAACCACTCGGTTCTAATTACAACCCTCAACTTCGAAACCGTTCAAAAAAATAAATGAAAATACACCCCCGACTTACCACAGACTCAAAAAACAACCGGGCTGAATTTGTATTTTTCTTGTAATTTTTAATCGGCTTGCCAAAAAATATTGAAAATTTCCCAGAACGATCAGCATATTAGTGTTCATTTTTTAGATTGTTTTCAGTTTTTTCTGGACAATTTTATTTCGGTTTAAATTTCGGCCAAAATTTGGTTGAAAATGACAAAATCGATGTATCTCTCAATATCTGCTACTCCAAACTCGGTGTGTCACAGCCCTAGAGTTTGATTGCAATTAGTTTCATAAGCATCCATGCATCATGTCTATATTTGTTTGAAATTTGAAATGGGGATGACAAACCCTAGCACCAAATGAAATGCAATTAGGATCAAAATAAAAATATTTTCAATGAACCTGAATTGCCCTTCAAAAATGTTCATCATCTTTGCCTTGGTTTAGAACCTCTGACAAAAATGGTGCACACTTTTCTAGGACATGATAAGGTCACTGGATTAAATCATATGTTATTTGCATTTGAACATTTAAATGCTATAAAATATTTTAAATGTTCAAATAAGCATAAACTTAAATGTTTACTGTTGGATATATTCCAAACAGTGGGCTTGAGAAAGTTTCATGATTTTGAGTGTGCCTAAGTATTTTTAATAAAGCCCTGAAACTATAGAAGAAATAGAAAAACAGAAAAGAATTAGAAAAGGAGAGAGAGAGAAACCCCACCTGGGCTTACCTCCTTGACAGCCCACCTGGCCCAGCACTGTAGCTGGCCCAGCCCAGCCTCCGCACCGTCTTCAACCTCCTGCCGGTAGGCAGGAGGGCGTGTGCTCGCCGCACGCGCGCGCCACCTCCACCCTGCCTGGCTGCCCCCTCGTTGCCCTGGGCGCCTCCCGCGACGCCACGCACACCCCTGACCCTCTCACTCTCTCTGGACCCCTCCTCCTCCTCTGCTCTCCCTTCCTCTTGTCACCGAACGCACCTGAGAGCGCCGCTCGCCGTAGCCATGACCACCGGCCACCCCTCGTCCCGTGATCGTGCCCAGCAGCTCCGCAATCGAGCACCACATCCCCAAGCCGAAGGAAACGAGCCGGAGGGCTTTGCTTCGTCGCCAACGTCCTCGTCTTCACCGCTGGCGCCCGGAGATCGTCACTGTCGATTCGTCGGCTTCCGTCCGTCCCCGAGGCCGCTGACCTTCTCTACCGCATCTTTGTGAGCTCCTACACCTTCCCCCGTGCTCACCCCCTCTGTTCCCGCTCTCTAACCGCAGCCCCGCCATGGCCGAGCACTCGCTGCCGCCGCCGCGAAGCTCGCCGTTGCTAGCTGCCCCGCCCGACCAACCCAAGCATGGAGTCGTGCTCCGGGTTTCTCCAGGAACCCGTAGCGCGCCTTAGGTCGCCCACTCGTGCACCGTGGCCCTCGCACCCGTGCAAGCCGCAGCTGCGCCGCCGCGGAACTCGACGCCGTCGACGTTCCCGGCCACCCTAGCATCGCCTGAGGCCACCAACCTACGCGCCTCCTTGCTCCGGTTCCAACGCGCCCAGCCGCGCGAGCTCCCATCGCCGGAGTTGGCCGGACGGGCAACGCCGCCGCGTCCTGGTTACGCCGGCGATTAGCCGCCGGTGATAGCAACTGTTAGGGGTTAATCACCCCACTAAGCCCCTATGCCACTGACAGCCAGGCCCCACCGGCTTAGTTAAACCACTAACCAAATTAGTTAGACTTAACTTAACCCAACGGGACCCACGCGTCAGCTTTGACCAAGCTGACGTGGCCGTTGACTGGGCCCATATGTCAGGGACACTAACCAGCCCCAGCCACTGACCAGTGGACCCCACTGGTCAGGTTTGACCTGGATCCGCCTAGTTGACCTGCTGACATCACCATGACGCAGTGTTGACGCAATAAACCCCTTTTCTGGATTATTTCTATTTTAGAAATATCTGAAAATTCCAGAAAATATCCTAAACTTCTAAAATTCATAGAAATTCAACCGTAACTCCAAATGAAATAATTTATATATGAAAAATTATCAGAAAAATGCAATCTATCCATCTGTATCATTTTCATGCATGTCAAACTAAGTTATACCTGCTGTATAGGTGAAAACATGATAATGACATTTTAAATGCTAAATATTGAGTTTGCATATGAACCCTTAGTTCATATGGACTTCATTTAAACTGTTGTAGATGCATTAGCCCAACACACTCATCTTGCCATGTACTATTCATGCATCATATTGTTGCATTGCATTGATTGTGTTTTCTCTCTGTTGCCGGTATTTGTCCCCTCTCGGTAGACGATGTTCCGGCGTTGTGATCGTTGACACTAATGAAGACTCAATGCTATCTTCAGAAGTGCCAGGCAAGCAAAACCCCCTTGTTCATTCCGATACCATCCCACTCTCTCGCTCCTGCTCTTTTTTACTGCATTAGGACAACAACGTTTCATCTGTTACTTGCTGCGGTAGTTGAACCCCTTTCCTCTGCATGACCTGTCATTGTCACAGTAAATAGATGAAACCCACTAGCATGAGTAGGATTTGTTTGAGCCTGATGTGCCTACTCATTCATGCTTATTTGTCATGCCTGCTATTGCTTAGAGTTGTGTCAGGTCCGATTCATCGGGAATGAATTGGAAAGTTGTGAACATGTCCTACTGTGTGAGAGCTAAGTGTGTGAACACGATTTGGTAAAGGTAGCGGTGAGAGGCCATGTAGGAGTACATGGTGGGTTGTCTCATTGAAGCCGTCCTCGGGAACTGAGTTCTGTGTTTGTGATCCATGAACAGTTACTACCACACATTGGGTTCCGGTAACTCGACCCCTCTCGGCTTATTAACCGCCTCGATCTCTGTCCAGGAGTTGCAACTAGTTTTTGGTGTTTGTAGGTTGTGTTAGTAGTCTACCAAGTGGTACCCGGTACAGGTGGGCTTGGGACAGACTAGGCACCGTGGCACGGTGTACCAAGCGTAGATCCATCCGTCGAGGTGGGCTTGGGAACCCTGCACACATCGTTTGGGGCCGTGAGCGACACCCCGGCCGGATCTCCTTGCGGATGGAACCCGAATAGGCGATAAACCTGGACTAGAGACTTGTGTGGTTAGTCAGGTCGTGGCCGACTCCCTCGCCAGGCTTCCGCTTGAAGATTGCCGAGGTACACGACGTGTACATGGTGGTAAGTGGCGAGAGCGTGTGTGACGAAGTACACCCCTGCAGGGTTAACATCATCTATTCGAATAGCCGTGTCCGCGGTAAAGGACTTCTGGGTTGCCTGTACAGTTCATAGACAAGTGAAAGTGGATACTCTAAAATGCGCAAGATAAGCGTGAGTGCTATGGATGGCGTCCTCGTAGGGAGACGGGAGCGAATCCATAGTGGTGTATTGATATGGTGAATATGTGGACTCGTGTGCGCCATCTCAAAAGAGTTACTTGCAGTCGTAGTTTAGGATAGCCACCGAGTCAAAGCTGGCTTGCTGCAGTTAAACTCCACCACCCCCTTTGTTGATACCGATGCATATGTAGATAGTTCTGATGTAAGTCTTGCTGGGTATATTTGTACTCACGTTTGCTTATTTTATGTTTTGCAGAGAGACGTCAGTCTCGCTAGTAGTTCCGTGTGGACTTCGACGTTTAGCTTGATACCTCAGCTACGATCTTGTGCCCTGGCAGGATCTGGTAGATAGTCAGGCTTCTCAGCCTTTTTCATTTATAGATGTCTGTACTCAGACATGTTAAGCTTCCGCATGTGCTTGTTGCTTGTATGCTCTGTATGTTTGGGTCATGAGACCCATGTTTGTAATATCTGGCTCTTCGGAGCCTAATGAATAAATACTCTGAGTCGTAGAGTCTTGTTGTGATGCCATGTTGTATTTGCACATATCGAGCATATTGTGTGTATGATTGAAATGCTTGGTATGTGTGGGATCCGACAACCTAGTTGTTTATCCTTGGTAGCCTCTCTTATGGGGAAATGTAGTCTTGTGCTTCCATGAGCCATAGTAGTCCGCTACAGCCCGGTTCACCGGAGTCCTGCTAGCCCAGCACTACTGCTCCGGAACACTTGACTGGCCGGCATGTGATTCACTTCGTTCCTGTGTCTGTCCCTTCGGGGAAACGTCACGCGGTGACATCCGGAGTCCTGCCTAGCCTGCTACAGCCCGGGTTCCCGGAGTCCTGTTAGCCCAGTGCTACAGCCCGGATTCGCACGCTGCTGACCGACATGCTCGATGTTGATTCATGTATGCATGTCCCCGTAAGTTAGTGCCACTTTGGGTTCACGACTAGTCATGTCGGCCCGGGTTCTCTGTCATATGGATGCTAGCGACACTATCATATACGTGAGCCAAAAGGCGCAAACGGTCCCGGGCCATGGTAAGGCGACACCCGTGGGAATACCGTGCGTGAGGCCGCAAAGTGATATGAGGTGTTACAGGCTAGATCGGTGTGACTTAGAATTGGGGTCCTGACACGGTGGAATTTGAAATGCTGGATTGGCCGGTTTCAGTAAGGCGAAGGAGCTAATTTCAGGGATTTGAAATTCAGGACCAGTTCAAACTTCAAACCGATTTTAAAGTAGACTTTTCTCGGCCGTCAGGCGTCAGCAGCTATAAATACCTTCTCCCATCTCCGTCCGTTCTCCGGCCCCTAGAAAACGGAGCGAAACCCCCCGAAATCGAAAGCAGAGCACCCTCGCCCACCTGCTGCCCCCCACCCCGCCTCGCCAGTCGCCGCCCATCGCCGGCGGGCCCCCTTCGCCGGATCTCCTCGGCCGCGCGGAACGACCTCGCGCGCGTCCGAGATGAGGTTCCTCCCCCAACTTTTCGCCGCTGTTTTTGCTGTGGTGATTATCCGCGACAGGCTCATGGATGTGGGAACCCTTCCTAAGATGCTTTGATTCTGCTTAGATGTTTCTTCGTTTCGTACCTGGCTTTGCTGTGGATCGTGTGAGGGCTCGAGGCATTTTCGGCCGGGGGAGAGGGGCGTGGTCCGTTTCGTGGGGGACTGGGTGGTGCTGGGGTGGACGAAATGTCGGGCTCTGGCTTTGTGCCGCTACGAGATGTCAGAAGTCAGAACTCTTCAGAATTGACGAATGGTGGCAGTTGAATCCAGTTGGTTTCGGATTTGTGCCGATGCTCTGCTGATTAATTCGTGGGAGGTGAGGGGAATCGGTTTGATCAAGGGGAAGGATACGCTGGGTGCCACTGTGTCCTGTGTGCAGATCAGTCAGATTTACTTGCGAATGTTTCATGGAACCGGACGGATTTTGGTGGTTCAGGGATTTTATTACGGGTTTGCGTTAACTACGTAGTAGTCTATTTTCCTTCCAGTTTGATTGAAGTGAATTTGCGGCTTGGAAAGTGATCAGTCTGTCAAAGTCTGCAAGTCTTCGTTGTAGATAACACTTCAACTAAGTACTGATCATCATGCTCAACTGAATTTTCTCTGTGCTGCCAGGTGATGTCAGACTCAGAGATGACAGTGCAAAACCCGAGCAAGGCCCCCAGGTGGATCTGAAAACTGGCACAAAATGGACAACCCACTGAACCTCCCTCCTGGTTCAGTGCGGCCAAACTTCGGCTCGGCCTTCTACGCCCGCAAGCCAGGAAGTGCTCCAACAGCGGCATCGCTCTCCCACGCGCTGCCACTGTGGCCTCCGGTGCCATGGCCTACACTAATGGTTAGAAAGCACCACATGCCGTTCCCTACTCAACCCGCAGCTAAGAAGCTGCAGGTGCGGCGGCTTTCACCTGTGCTGTCGCAAGATTTACCATTGCTGGAGGCATTGCAAGTTGCAGAGCTGCCACCACCAAGGGTACAACTGCGCCCATTGCAACAGGCACCCCCAGTTCTGAAACAGTCGTTGCCCAAGACGGAGGTGCCGGTGGTGCTGCCAATGCGTGCAACCTCTGTAGACGTGTGAGCTCTCTCTCCCTGCTATGTAATTTGGGAATAGTAATGTTTGTTTAGACTCCATGGCATATAATTTGGTGGGATGTTTGGTTGAAGGAATTGAAATTGGTAACTACCTACTAGGACATTGAATTTGTTTCTTCTTCTATATAGAATATAGTTACAGCTGGTATTCTGTGTTTCAAAGTTAGTTGAGAAATCGTGTCCAGGTCCCCCCCCCCCCCCCCCCCCCGGCCCTTTATCCTCCGAGAGCAGGGAAGAGTTGGCTGGAAACTATTTTTGTTGATTGTTGCAAATTTTCCTATCTCCAGGAGATGGAATGCTCGATATCCGTGGAATGAGACATCATGCGAATCCACAGACAGGACATCAACGAGGAAACAATGCAAGTGCAAGAACTCGAAATGTCTGAAAAAGTAATTTCCCTTGTAATTTATTCAAACAATATGCAGCATATGGGTTTTTTACTACTGAATTTTCTTTTAGGTTAATATTTTATCCCTCAAGTCATTTCACAACCCTTTAAGATTAGTGCTTATTTACTGTATATTGCTTGCTGTGGAAAATCTCACTGCCGTTGTACGTGCATAACGTGTGTGAATGCCTGTATTGCTTTCTGTAATGTACTGCTGGTCAGTCGCCAAAGGGGCACAATGCAAACAAGCAAACGATTGTATATTAAACCTCCAAATGAAACCTGATACAGTTGTTATTTCTTCGTAGTATTTTCTTTCATAATTTGATGCTATTGTTCGTGTTCTATGCTTTGTGGTTAAACAGTTTCTTTGCCAGGCTCCATCTTTAGAGTACTTATTAGAATAGAAAATATGAAAGTAAATAGAACAAATAATTGTTGATTTTTGTGGTCATTCATTTGCGTCTTGCACTATCAGGATAATTAATCACTGAATTTTCAAAAATGTAATCTGAAATAGTGCCAAAGTTATAAGAAAAACAAGTCCTCCCTCCACTCCAAATTGATTGAGGTTCTAGTTTTGCCCTAAGTCAAACTTTATCTTTGACCAAGTCTATAAAAATGTTCTAATATCTACAACATTAATAAGATTTTGCCTTCTTTCTGAACACTTGCATTGTTGATGAACTCCTTTTGTTCTTTCAAGTCAGTTTGATAGCCCTTACTTTTTTAATAGCTAGGCAACGACTTGGATTGTTTTTAGATCATAAAGTTCTACTGATTGGTCTTTGGATTGAATGCATTTCCAGGTATTGTGAGTGTTTTGCATCAGGTGGATACTGCAATGATTGCAACTGCAAAAACTGTTATAATAATGTTGGTCATGAGGCTGCAAGGCAGGATGCTATCGATGCTGCAATGGAAAGGAATCCTATGGCCTTTATGCCCAAAATTGGGAACATCCCTCCACATGCAGCCCAGAACCGCGAGGTAGAGCACAATGTATATTTTCCAAGAATGACTTGTGTTTTCCTCCAGTTCTCTAGTTGCTGAAGGGCTTGTCTATCTATGTCATCTTAAAACCTTATTTGCTTGCTTGCTTGTTTTATTGTCTGTATGGAAAATTTAACCACGATGAAGAAACACATGAAGTGGCCTAAACGGCGTACATAATATCATTTGACTAAGTGTCACATCTTTATTTATTATATGTGCAATAGTTGCCGGATTTTGTCTTTCATGCTATGTTAACCAAGATCGGTGCAGCAACAATGACAGAAAACTCAAATCCCCCTTTTGTCATCTAAAAGTTGTCTTTCCAATGTCAGAAATTAATCATGGATTGCCATTACCTGACTTCCTTTTGGGCACATTGCTTAAAATTGACAAATTTGACCTTTGGCGTTCTGCTAGCACTTAATAATCATGGACTCTGAGCCCATACCATGAGTCAATTGCTATATGAGAGACAAGCCAAATTCCGAGTTGTATTCCAATATGTTTGCCTTACCATGTCATGTATGAAATCCATTCCCTTTACATCCCAGTTTAAAGTAGCAGAAGGCCCTCTTGTGGGTAAGCACATGAAGGGGTGCCACTGCAAGAGATCCGAGTGCCTGAAGAGATACTGTGAGTGCTTTCGATCTAATATCCTCTGTTCAGAGAACTGCAAATGTATGGATTGCAAGAACTATGAGAGCAATGAAGATAGGAAAGCAATACGCCGTATCACCCGGCACCAGCAGCACCTTGTCTATGCACATCATATGCAGAATCCTGCTGCAATGGGTATTACTGGACCATATGCGGCTCTTTCTCCTGCAGCAGAAAAGCTCTCCAATCTCGCAGTGGCTTCTTCAGGCAGAGATCAGCTCATCAGCAACAATGATTCTTCACAAGTAATTATTTTACAGCATACCTTCCATTATATTCATGACTTCGGCTTTCGTTATGTTGACTTAGAAAACAATTTAAGGTATATACTCTAGCAGCCAAGAACATGTGGTGTTTTATAATCTATAAATGACTGACTGAATATTTATGATCAGTAGCTCAAATGCTAGAACATATCATTTGGATGAAATAAAAGGTAAAAAAAGTTGAAATTCTGGTTATTGACATATACTTCTGGTTTTTATCCCATTTCAGGTGACTTCGTCTTTGCTCACTCCTGTTCCTAGAGAAGGCACTAAAAGTGCCGTCAAAGTCGAACCGCATGGAGTTACTTACAGGTGACATTCTGTCCATGGTTATAACCAATTTCTCATTTGAACTCATTTGATTGTGTTGTCTAATATATGTTTCTTATCTTCTTAAGGCCACTTTTAGCTGATGTTGTCCAGATAGAGAATGTCAATGAGCTCTGTAAAGTATTGCTTCTAGTATCAAGGCAAGCTGCTGGAGCATCCATAGGTATTGTTCTCTCCAAAAAAACAATCGTAGATGTGATCCTAATATGTGATTCATTATGCTGAATTGTTTTGGGTTTGCTTGCTCACATTCTTCTATGGCCATGCGGAGATTTTATATTGCTGGTTTTCCATCAACTATTGGGAAGTACAGCGTAGAGCACAGTGACATTGTTACATTCAGTTCGGAGGGATTGCTTTGTTACTCCACCTAAAGAAAAATTTCACATACCTTAGAAGTAGAACTCACTATCAGGTGTATTTTAAGGATATTTTCTCTGAAATCTCATTACTGTTTCATTTTCAGGTGTTAAGGAGAACACTAACGGAAGAAAATTAGATCGAGCTGATAGTTGCCTTTCTTCCATAAACCATGAGACGGAAGCAGTTGAGAAACAGCGCGATGAACAAGCTTGCTCAACAGAAAACAGTTTAACCGCAGTTCCTGTTTCTGAAGTAAGGTCAGGAACGCCAAGATCCGACCCTTCTGATACATGGAAGTATGGCAGAAGACCGGTGTCCCCTGAAACCCAGAAACTGATGTGTAACGAGCAAGATCGACTTTTCCTGACACCAAGCGTTGCAGCTGTAATTCCCTCGGCCACCAAACAGAGACTGCCGGACACTTACAAAGAGCAAGAGAAGCGTATTCTTAAAACCTTGCATGACTACCTTGGTGAGCTTGTGAACTGCGGAAGGCTTCATGGTGAGTGCTAATGGCGCCATGGCGTTCATCAAGTTCTGTAGATGCAATAGTAGCCATTATCCTAAATCCTAATACGAGACGCCGAAACCATCTAAACCTGTAGTAGTTTTATTACTTGGCTCTGTATCAGCACTGTTGCAAATAAGTATCCAGATTTAACGGCTCTTGGTTTCGTTTCTGCAGAAGAGAAGATCTCTTCGATGTCATCGAAGTTCTTCCACGAGCGAACCTCTGTCGGCAGCAGCTGCGGTTCGTCCATATCGAGGGTCGCAGAGGTTGCTAGGGTTGGACAAACAATCCGGCAGGCGCTCCATTCTCCAGCAAGTGTCAAGTCACCAGGTCTGTAGGCGATTCGAGAAGTGGGATGAGCAGCCCAGTGCCATGAGCATTACATTGCCCGCGCAAAATGGCCGCCGACAATGGCATATAGCAAACCTAGGGTGCTAACCTAGAGAACCTGATGGGTGGATTTCAGGATTTGGTTTGAGCATGACTCAATCCTTAGATGCTAACCTTCTCCGAGTATTATCACTCATCCCTTTTGTACTAGACACATGAATTGCCTTGCCAATTGAAGTTTCGCGTACGTCCTGGACATGAGTGAATAATATCTCGCCCGTGATCACCTGAGAAAGCAAGCTCTTTTGCTGAGATTGTGACATATATTACTCCCTCTGTAAAGAAATGTAACATCATACAGAGCGTGGCCGTCCCCGTTAGGGGGCATGCACCATAGAGGCTGGCGTCGCGAGCACAGGCACAGCAGACGGCGTCTCCGCGCCGTTAGGGCCGGGCTGCTTCTGAAATTGACAGCTGGAACTTGCAGTTCCCGAAGTGATAGATTAGCCGCAGCCCTGGTGCGGTGCCCCTGGTTCTTTGGACGGGGACCTGAACCTTGCCCTTGCCTGGCCAGATCGCAGTGCATGCGAGGCATGAAGCCCCTGAGCAGTCAACCGAAAGCCCCGACCTTTTTTTCGAGGGGTAATTGTTAGAGTAGTCATTATGGTATACGACTTTTAGTCCAAGTCAGTTTTGTACCCCTATCCTCAAATCGGTTTGTACCCTCTTATATACTCTTGTATGCCGCACCAAATCATCAATATAAGCAACAGTTTTATTCAGTTTTCATGGTATCAGATACCGGTCCCAGGGTTTAGGGTATGGCTCCGCCAACGCCACCGCCGCCGCCGCCGCCCGGCTACTTCGAGCGCCGGGCCGCACTCATCGCCAAGGCTGCCAACGTCGCGGCCGCTTCTCTCTCGGCCCTCACCATAGCTCCACAAAACTACCCTGCACCCATCCTCGCCGCACCAATATCTCTTGCTGACACAATCTCCGACGTCAGCCCCTACATCCCCATAGTTCTTGATCTCGCCGCCCACAACTACTACCATTGGAGACATCTCTTCGATCTCCACCTCGGCCGCTGCAACCTGCGCTCGCATGTCGCCGCCAACTGTCTTCCCCGCCCCGACGATCCGCAATGGTTGAAAGACGATCTCGCGATCGTCCAGTGGTTCTACACCCGCATCACCACCGAGATCTTCAACATGCTCGATCACGACGGCGCCACCGCTGCCAACATCTGGCACTCCCTCCGTCAGCTCTTCCAAAGCAACACCGACGCTCGGAAAAACGCTCTCCACACCGAGCTTCGCAATATGGTGCAAGGAGACGCCCCGGTGAACCTGTTCTGCCAGCGCGTTAAGACCATTGGTGATGAGCTCCGCGAACTCGGCGATACAGTTAGCGACTCACAGCTAATAAATATCGTCGTCGTCGGCCTCAGCGAAGACTTTGACAAGCAAGCCTCGTTCATACCGATGATACGGCCCCCTCCTACCTTCGCTGAAGTTCGTTCCTTGCTACAACTCGCGGCGGAAACACAAGCTCGCAAGGACTCTCGCCCCAAGGTCTTTCATGCTGCGGCTCGTCCTCCTCTGTCGTCTACACCAGCGCCGCCTTTCAGGCCGGCTCCTGCCGCCGGGCCGTCCGCATCGTCATCTGTTGAACCGCCCCCAGGCTAGCGTCCTAGTCCGAACTACCGCGGCAAAAACCCTATCTACAGGCCGCCGTCGACTCGTTCGGTTCCGCCTACGACATCACCAACACCGAGTCCTGCACCACCCACCAGTGCTCCATCTGCGGTTGCATGGCGGCCTCCTCATGATCCTTGGACGGGGCTTGTTCAAGCATGGCCCATGCCCTGGTCCGCTCCGTCCACCCTCGGTGCTCCGCCGGCATACTCAGGTGCCTGGCAACCCGGCCTTCGGCCGCCTACTGGTGCTCCCGGGGTTCTCAACCCCCGACAGCCGGCCAATGCCTATCACGCCGCCCCGACGTATGCTCCTTATGGTCATTACAGCACCGACGGCGGCGCCTACTACACACCTCAGCCGGCCTGCTCCCGACGCCAACCCCACCACAGCCGGCCAATGCCTACTACACTCCCCAGCCGGCCCTACTGCCTTCACCATCGTATCCGCCGGCACCGCTTCCGACGCCACCCTCACCTGCGACGCCGAGCTGGGATCAAGCTGCCTTTCTCCAGGCCATGAATAACTTTGCTGCACAAGGAAACTCATGTACGGATTGGATCTTTGATTCAGGGGCCTCTAGTCATATGTCTGCATCTAGTAATTGGTTATCTTCTTGCACTAAATCTCCTTTCCCTTCCATTATCCTTGGAGATGGATCATCTATTCCTATATATTGTGTTGGTCAGGCTCAAGTTCCCTCTTCCACCAAACCTCTTTTACTTCGCGATGTTCTAGTTGCACCCGCCCTCATTAAAAATCTTATCTCTGTTCGCCAATTTACTTGCGACAATCTAGTTTCGGCTGAATTTGACCCTTTTGGTTTATCTGTGAAAGATTACCTGACCAAGGCCGAGATCGCTCGCTTCAATAGCTCCGGTGATCTTTATTCTCTTAATGGAGTTCCTACCGCCACCCCTCCAACATCCATGCTGGCCTCCGTCGATCTCTGGCATCGTCGCTTGGGCCATCCCAACCCCGCCGTCTTAGCTTCTATGCTTAGTGAATTTACCATACCATGTAATAGGGACTCTCATAATTCTGTGTTTTGCGAGTCTTGTCAATTAGGCAAACATGTGCGTCTTCCCTTTAGTTCCTCTAGTTCTTGTAGCACTTATCCCTTTGAATTAATACATTGTGATTTATGGACCTCTCCCATTGCAAGTGTTTCGGGTTTTAAATACTACCTTGTTATCCTAGATGATTTCACCCACTTTGTATGGACTTTTCCTCTACGCAACAAATCCGAGGTCCATTCTCTTTTCCTTAATTTTCAACGCTATGTGTCTGTTCACTTCTTCCTCCCAATTCGCTTTATCCAATGTGACAATGGTCGCGAGTTTGATAACATTAAAAATCGTACTTTGTTCTTACAACATGGCATCCTGCTTAGGTTCTCATGTCCCTACACCTCCCCTCAAAATGGTAAAGCAGAACGCTCTCTTCGCACCCTCAATGATATAGTTCGCACTCTCCTCATTCAATCATCTATGCCTCCCAAGTTTTGGGCTGAAGCCCTACACATGGCCACCTTCCTTCTAAATATTCGACCTTCTAAAACTAAACCCAACACTACTCCCTATTATTCCCTCTTTCTTTCCCACCCCGACTACTCCGCAGTCCGTGTTTTCGGCTGTCTCTGTTTTCCCAATGCCTACGCCACTTCTGCAAATAAATTGTCACCACGCTCTATCCCATGTGCTTTTCTCGGCTTCTCTGACGAGCACAAAGGCTATCGCTATCTCGACCTTCACACCGGACACGTTCATGTCTCTCGTCATGTCACGTTTGCTGAGCACATTTTTCCTTTCTCACAACGCACTACTACACCATCCAACACCCCTAGCTCCGCAAACACCCCCTCTCCCCGTCCTTTCCAACTATATACTCCCCTACCTGCCGAACACAACTTATCACCACCACCATTAACACCCACCATAGCCAATCCCAACCATACACTCACCCCACCCGAGACGTCTCCAACACCCCCGACCCCTGCTTCCTCCCCTCCACCACCCAGCCCTGCTCCCACTCCACCACCCAGCCCTACTCCTTCGTCCGACTCTTTCGCTGCGCCGGACTCACCAGTACCCACCTTACCCCCTCGTGCTATTCCTACAGCAGCCCCGATTAATGATCATCGCATGCGTACTAGGGCCAAATCAGGATTACATCAACCCCAAGACCGCCTAAACCTTCATACCTCCATATCTCTCACTTCTCTTCCAAAGAATTACAAAACTGCTCTACTTGATCCCAATTGGGCCGCTGCCATGCAAGAAGAATATAATGCTTTACTTCAAAACAACACCTGGCAACTTGTTCCTCGTCCTCCCAATACAAATATTGTTTCTGGCAAATGGATTTTTCGCCAAAAGTTCCACTCCGATGGGAGCCTCTCACGATATAAAGCCAGGTGGGTTTGTCGTGGCTTTTCTCAGCAACAAGGAATTCATTACGAAGAAACCTTCTCTCCTGCTGTTAAACCTAGCACCATTCGCACCGTTCTTAGTGTTGCTGTCTCCTCTTCATGGCCCATTCACCAACTTGATGTTAAAAATGCTTTCCTCCATGGTTCCCTTCAAGAAACTGTCTACTGCCAGCAACCTCTGGGTTTTGAAAATCCATCCTTTCCAACTCATGTATGTCTTCTTCAGAAATCTCTCTACGGTCTTAAACAGGCCCCACGAGCTTGGTTTCAACGCTTCTCCTCCTTCATTCAAACAATAGGCTTCACTCCATCTCTCTCCGACACCTCTCTTTTTGTGTATCATCAAACTTCTGACACTGCCTATTTACTTCTCTATGTAGATGATATCATTCTTACCGCCTCCTCTCAAAAGTTCTTAGATCATATTGTCTCTCTTCTTAGATCTAAATTTTCTATGACTGACCTAGGACTCCTTCATCATTTCTTAGGCATTGCTGTTGTTCGAGATTCCTCCAGCGTTTTTCTTTCCCAACGCCAGTATATTCTTGATCTTCTTAATCGTGCTGGTATGCTTGACTGTCAATCATCTCGCACTCCTGTCGATACTAGTTTTAAACTTTCGACTACCGGTGAACCCTTTTCCGATCCTACTCTCTATCGTAGCCTAACAGGTGCTCTCCAATATCTCACCATTACTCGTCCTGAAATCTCTTTTGCTGTTCAACAAGCATGTCTCTATATGCATGATCCCCGGGTTCCTCACTATAATCATGTTAAACGCATTCTTCGGTATTTAAAAGGAACTCTCAATCATGGTCTCCACCTCAATAATTCTTCTCCAAACTCGCTTACCGCATACTCTGATGCAGACTGGGCTGGTTGTCCTGACACTCGAAGGTCCACTTCCGGTTTTTGTGTTTTTCTTGGTAACAATTTGATTTCTTGGTCTTCGAAAAGACAGGTTACAGTCTCACGTTCGTCGGCCGAGGCTGAGTATCGCGCTGTGGCACATGCCGTTGCAGATACCATCTGGATTCGGCAGTTACTCTCCGAGCTACACATGCCTATTGAGCAGGCCACTATTGTCTACTGTGACAACATATCAGCAGTCTACATGACCAGCAATCCAGTTCAACACCGACGCACAAAGCATATTGAGATTGATATTCATTTTGTTCGTGAAAAGGTTGCTCTTGGTCAGGTTCGGGTGCTTCATGTTCCCTCTACGGCTCAGTTTGCTGACATTTTCACCAAGGCACTGCCTACTAAGCCGTTTCAAGATATCTGTTTTAGTCTCAACGTCGTCGAGCCTGCCGTTGATACTGTGGGGGGATGTTAGAGTAGTCATTATGGTATACGACTTCTAGTCCAAGTCAGTTTTGTACCCCTACCCCAAGTCGGTTTGTACCCTCTTATATACTCTTGTATGCCGCACCAAATCATCAATATAAGCAACAGTTTTATTCAGCTTTCAGTAATAGCCAAATTTATTATTCATCAAACATCACGTCACAGAGTGTGGGTTGGTCAGACCAGACGTGGAGCCTGGACCTAGCGAAAGTGAGAACTTGGCAAGACTATATGTGCTTCAAAGTTGACAACACAACTCTCAAAAGTAAAATTACAATGAAAATGAGCTACCTTAAGATATGCATATATCAAGGTTTGAGATTGCTAACCGGCTTTGCCACCCGGTAAGCTACCTTAAGATTAACCTCACTAACTTTTTTTTGAGGGAAAAAGCCAAGTTTATTCATCAAACACCACAAGATGTGGGATACAGTTCGGATCAATGGGGTTGGCTCAACCAAATGTGTCGACCCTGACCAAGAGTAAGTGAATAACTGGCTAACCTATGTGCATCAACATTGACTGCACGACCTTCGAAAGTAAAGTGACAATGAAATAAAGATGCTCTAAGCGAGATTTCATGAACTATGGATCCATTCCTCCCTCTTGTGCCCTGATTGATGTCAGCTACTGTTTGCTTGGAGTCTGAAGCAATGACAAAATTCTGCAAATTGAGGTCTTCTGCTAACGCCAACCCTTCTCTGCATGCAATAGTCTCTAAAATGGAAGGATCATCAAGACCTGCAACCACTAGTGCCGAGCTTCCCAGGTAGTTGCCTTGCCTGTCCCGGCACACAGCAACAACAGAACCCCGTCTGCTCGCTCCCACACCCGCGTCAACATGGATTTTTGCGAAGCCTCCATGCCTGGGAACTGGTTGCTTATCATTAATTACCTGTAACTCTGATATGAATTTTTTGACAAAAAGGTTTGTTGCTTGTGGTGTTTGGAAATTCCCTTCATGTATGGCCTTGCGTCGAGATGTCCAGATCGCCCAGAGGGTGACCACGAGCTTCACGAATTGATCATGTGATAACCGCTCCATCATAGCAAATAACCATTGCTTAGCTTTTGGCTCCGTGGTTGACACTAGGTTCTGCGCAAGATCCTCATCAACCAATGCCCAAGATCCGTGGTTGACACTAGCCACAGAGGGTTCGACAGCAGAGCCAAAGCGGAAAGTAGTTACTTGAGGTGGACGCTCCGGCAAGAGCGGGGACGGGACCGCCGGTGCCTCAAGTACTACATAGTTGCGCTCTTGCTCATGCTGATCGCTCTTCTCTTCTACATCATGGTTTAGATAGAGATGATGAAAGTTGTGTGTGTGCCATGACCATGCAGTTGCACTTATTCGAGACATGACATGACTTGTGTATCGCTATTTTCGAGATGTGATGATATTTGTGTTGAATGATGATGATGATGGTATGACGAGACTATTGTATGTCTATGATATGATGAGAATAGTGTATGTTTAGTATGATATGATGAAACTACTGTATAGAGCCTGTATAAATACATCAGAAATACGTAGAGGGGGTGTAAATCTGTGAAAGCAGGAATACTAGCAGTAGCGCTGGAAAGCATCTACTAGCAGCGCTGGATTAGCAGCAGTGCTTCGTTTTTTCAAGCGCTACAGAGAGTTGGCAGTAGCGCTGGTCAGGGCAGCGCTACTGCTAACCATACTTACCAGTAGCACTGCCCATACCAGCGCTACTGCTACAACTTAGCTGTAGTGCGGTAGCAGTAGCGCTGGACCCAGCGCTACTGCTATGTATATTTCAAGCGCTACTACTAGGGTTTTCCCTAGTAGTGCTCCAAAGTGCAAATTCTTCGCATGGTTAATTCTTCGGAACCGAGTTTGGACGACTGATCGGCTGATGTGAAGGGGATGATGTCCTAACTATGGCCTTTGCCCTCTCTGCAATCAAGTGCAAGAGTCTGCAGCCCACCTGTTATTTCAGTGTCCTTTCTCTGTTCGAGTCTGGAACGAGATCACCGTCTGGCTTGGCATTCACGATCACACACCAATGTCTTGGCGGAATGAGATTCGGTTCGAGCTTGGTGGCATGCATGAACATATTGTTAGTTAAATTTGATCAAAATTTGACACAAAATACAGTGGAGACCAATAAATTAGGACGGAGGTAGTACACGAGACGATGGTCCTCCTCCTCAGTTCCAAAAACACACGAGGACCGAGGCCTCGAGTTCCGCTTGGTTAGCTTTGCATATTAGGTATGAGCTAGACACATGCCTTCCAGATCGTCTGTCTGCAACTCATCAAGTTCACCTCAAATTCGGCGAACACACCACATATTCAATTGAAATCCCTTAATGATATATTTCCATATGAGCAGGATTAGGGCATCACGTGAGGGGGTCAAACCTGGGTAAAATCCATGCCCCGTGTCCTCATCTAATAACCTGAGGTTATGTCCCACTGTTATAGAAGTACAAAATAAGGGACGCTCCGCGCATCGCCATTAGGTATTTGACAATGAGTCATTTTACAGTGCATTCGGACGATATGGACCGTCCGTCGGAGCGAATTCGACGGTCCAGATCTGATGCAATACGCTGATGTCACGTGTATTGTATCAGACCCTGAGGGGCATTTTCGGGAGAAAAAATATTTCGAACTGATCTGATTTTCCCTCCCAAATATTTCGAGGGTATTTTCGGTACGAATTTCAGGGCTATTTTCGGTTCGATTTTTATCCCGTTCGCTAGGGTTTATTCCTCGCCGCCTCTAGGGTTTTAATCCTCGCTGGCAGGATCTAGCCGCTCGTCGCGGCCGGCCCCTCCCTCCCTCGTCGCCGGCAGGATCTAGCCGCGCGTCGCGGCCCCTCCCTTCCTCCACCCCAATTCCCTCGTGATCTCGCATCACCTTTTCAACGAACACGAGAGGAGGCCCACTGCCCTCCCCGCGGTGGCCGCCGGCTAAGAGTCGGCGCCATCCCACCTCCCAGTCCTCCATGCGGGTGCCTATAGCCACAAGGTTATAGGCAACCTCTTTCCCACACCCCAATTGGTTGTTTGCGTCCTCTACATATCATTTCTCAGCCATGGCTGCAGCTTTGATCTGGCCATGCATCTCGTCCGATGGCAAGGTGGTTGGGTATGGATCATGTTCTGCGGGACTAGATGAAGCCGGCCGCCGGCCTCGACGGTCAGCCCCATTCGTCCAACCCCGACTGCATGATCTACGAACGTTCAATCGTTGCATTCAACATGTATTCTTTCAATTTGGCTGATAGGTGAGATTTGGAGATCAATAGAGATGATAAGCTATTAATTTTGGAATGTACTATAAACAATTCATAGCTTATGTTGCTCAATATTTATGATGCTCGCTTCTTCTTGTGCAATTGCTGGACTGGGATCAACAGACTTGGCATGTGCTTTATATGAAAAATTAGATTCACATGGGATATCCACCTTTTCAAGATTGCTGTTAATTCTTATTATGATGTTTTAGCCTTGTTAAAGGGAGAGTAATGGTCCTCGCAAAAAGCAGAGAGAAAGGAATGAGCATTCAATTCTTCCATATGTTGCATTTCATTCTTCTGTGTTTAGTTATGTCCAACATTTGTTACATGCACACACTTGACAAGGTTAGTACAAGTAGTAATTTTCCTCTGTTTTGCAGGGCTATGACAGAACATGCTATGTGATTCCCTGAGGCAGGATGGATGTACCATGGCCACACCACTGTGCTCCTGAAGGTGATCACTTCAATTCAGCGTTGCAGCACCTGCAGAGGCCCCCTATGGTACGTGCTTTTACTCTTGTTATCCTATGCTCTATTTTTTTGGCTTTGCGGCCTGCCTACAAGACATAGCTAGGATTGCGTGTTGAATCAGGCAGTATTTTTGACTTCTGTTGTGAGGCTATGCTCATGCTCGTACCTTTTTCTCTCATATGAAAATAGACATATCATAATCCATTATTCTTCTAGGGTTGCCCCAGGCACCATTACTGTCACATGGTAGTAAAAAGCAAATATAGATTTCTACGAGATCCCGTAGAGACCAAATTTATTTTAAGCAAAATATAGTAACCAATATTATTGAAGTTTTACAACTTGATTCATGTGCAATGGACTAAGAAAACGGCTAGGAAACCTTCTTCGGAACTAAAACCCAACCACACCCTACTCTATCGCTTTATGGCCAAGTGTACACTCCACATGTAAGAATGAACCACAATGCTGGACTAACTGCTTGCATCCTCGTCGTCTTCAACCGCAGCTGCATCCGATTGCCTAGCATGGTACTGCTTGAACCTACTCCTGTATTTCATTTTGTCGTAGGGTGAATCGACAAGCACAACAGGTAGCTATCTTCTGAATTTGTCGATGTTGCATGCGAGGATATGTTAGTATCATTCCATATGTTTCAGAAAATGACAGAATTTTAGGTGTTACTCTACGTACTTCGTCATATTGCAACCTCAGTTTTACTCCCATAAATAATTCGATGTTCTTCAGCATGTATAGTGCACAACAAGAACTGCAACATTTTATGTTGTTAGATCAGCATTTCAGATATTAACAATCTAAAACAAAAACAAAAGCTAATATTGTTGACTGACGTCTCATCGGATTTTGGCAGATTAATATTCCGTACTGGCCATTGCATCACGTTAATGTCTTCCCATGCATTGCTTTCAATCCCATTGACTCGCATCGCTGCTCTCAGATGTGCTTCCATCCCACGTACCTGCAAGCCCAATGGGATGAGAAGTTGCCTACGACTAATACTTACATACGATGTTAAATCCTTTCTTATAATTAAATATGTTGAAATTCTCACCACGTTATTTACTTCTCTGGGTATCATACAGTGGAAAAGTGAATCAAGAACCTGAATCTCCTTCCTTCTGGGGTTTACGACCACAAGGAACCAGTGGGTGTTTAAACTATTCGTAGGTAGGAAAACCTGGAGTGCACAAATAATTAGATCAACGTGCATAGTAATAAAAAATCTGTTCTACGTCAGGTTAAAATACCATATCATGTTTTAGGTAGGTGGTGCCTTGTGTTGTTCCAGGAATGCCTGCCAAAGCGTCCTCGTAGCACTCCTCTATCCTACCATCTCTTTCGAGCTTAGCGACGCCGGCCAACCTCTCAATGTAAACCGGTTGGTCGTCCCTTGTGTCAATTGGTTGATCATGACGCATGAGCTGGATTGCAGCATCAACCACCTACAACAATAATCAAGTTAATTGTATTGTACAAAAATGAAACTTCATAAACTAATTTGTGAAATACTATCTTACTTCGTCACCCAACCATACGCCATCTTCAGATTCATCTTTATGGGTGAGGCATTGCAAATGCTTTGATAGCACGACAATGTCATCAACTAAGACCATTTGTTTTTCACGATTTGTAGTGTTGATCAGTGACGCCACGAAATCCTGTCGAACCACGTCTAGCTGGTCCCTCTGGGTTTCAGGAACTTCTGACCTCTTTTTTAAGTTGCTAGAGCCGATTTTCCTCTTTTTATTGTTCGTGTCCTCGGAATTATTTGTACACTCTGATGGAGTCTTGTTTTTCCTTTTTTTCTTCTCAGTATCGTACGAAGCATACTCGTCATTCTTAAATAATTGCAATACCACCCTTTTCTTTTCGCCCCCATGATTTGGTGGCGTCGATTTAACCACACTTACTTGTTGCTGCTTTTGAAAGGATTCATCATGGCTGTCATCATCTGTGAAGGCATGGGGCTCTTCAGGATCTCGCGATCCCATAGCCTTCACAGAGTGCTGCTTACTCGGTCTGTTGAACGGATTCTGTCAGACGAAATAAACCGCGTGTTAGCCTTTAGCAGATTCTTGCTCAATTATAGGTAAAATGTGCATCACTTGGAAATCTTCAAGGCTTGTGGTGGCTTTGGAATGCATTTTCTTATCAAAACTAGGAGCTCCGTGGATATCATCCACCTCTTTCAAAAGCTTATGAACACCACTGAGATCCTGTTTGATTTTTACAGCAACTCTTTCGAATGCTTCATCCTGTACGTGGAAGATCACATGTTATTTCTGAAACGACAATGATTGTTTCATAATTAAGTTAACATGCGTACATCAAAATCTTCATCAAGGTTCTTCATGGGGCTCTCCATGTCATCATTTTTTATTCCCTGCTTACAATCATGCTTAGCAGCGACCTCCGTGACATCCTTTTGTTTCCCCTGGTCAGAAGCCTGCTCAGCATTCTCAACAGAGGCCTCCATTGGGTGTGAAGGTGCCCTGAGGTCAGATAGATGTATGTCCTCCACTCCTGGAAATATTCCATCGTGTTTTTTCTTTAAAAAATACATGTTAGTCTGGGGTGTTTTCATAGTAAACTAAACTAGAAAAAAACTTGTACACGTAAATTTCCAATTATATATACTAATCTCATAATTCTAGGCTTACGTTCAATTCTTTGATGAGGTCCTCCGCGAGCTTGCCATTTGTACGGGCACGCCTAAGGCACTCATCCATTTTCTTTTCAAGGGTGCACATCCTATGGACTTGTTTTGCACCGGCCTCCCGCACGAGGGAGGCAACTTCTTGCAAATCAGTCAATACACGTCCGACGAGTACCTTAATCTGAGACTTTGAAACAGTTAGAATCATATAACTTCATACTAGTTGGAATGTTACAATATATATCTGTGCCTGATGTAACTCATTTACCTGAGCGCCAGTCTTCGGTTTGGCCAGCGTACCATCTCGTGCTGGAATGAAAGGCCTCATCAGGTCCTCAACATACTGCAGTTTAGTGTCGTTAGTATGATTTAGAAAATATATATGTTACATAATCCAGGCAATGTGCTGACATTTTACCTCTCGAACTCCCAGATAATTATTCTGGATTATATTGTCAACATTTTTTGCCTTCTCCTCGCTCCAGTTTTGGATCAGCGGCCTTAACCTTGATTCATACGAGATGCTAGAGTCCAATTGGTGCACTCTGAACTTCTCGTAGTACCATGTCTGCATGACAACAAAAGCAGTTTACATTCTCGTACATTATGCAATGTATGTTAGGTAACTAATAATTGTACTACTACGAATTACCTGCAGCAGTGGTAGATTCCCCTCCAGAATTGCCTCACCATTTACAAAATTCTTCACACTATCCATAAGATAGTCAAGCGTTAGCTGTCCAAGATTTGTGCCCTTTATCGTCTCAACGTTTTTAACAATCCCAATATATTTGTTATCCACATACTCCTCTTTTGTTCGGCATACATATTTTCCTATGGTGTACAAGACAAATGGCCTGACAAAATTTGGTGTGCTGTCGACTTTCATCTTGGATAGAAATCCTTTGAAAGTTATTTTGGTGTCATTACGGTCTTTCAGTTTCTTCCACAACTCCATATTATCATCAAGATTTGAAGGGACGTGCTTCTTCCCATGGCAGGGCTGTTGGGGATCGTAGCAGAAATTTAAAATTTTCTACGCATCACCAAGATCAATCTATGGAGTCATCTAGCAACAAGAGAGATGAGTGCATCTACATACCCTTGTAGATCGCGAGCGGAAGCGTTCAAGAGAACGGGGTTGATGGAGTCGTACTCGTCGTGATCCAAATCACCGATGATCCTAGCGCCGAACGGATGGCACCTCCGCGTTCAACACACGTACGGTTGGGAGAGACGTCTCCTCCTTCTTGATCCAGAAAGGGGAAAGGAGAGGTTGATGGAGATCCGGCAGCACGACGGCGTGGTGGTGGAAGCAGCGGGGATCTCGGCAGGGCTTCGCCAAGCTCAGCGAGAGGGAGAGGTGTTACGGGGGGAGAGGGAGGCGCCAGGGGCTTAGGTGCGCAGCCCTCCCTCCCCCCTTTATATAGGGGCCCTGGGGGGGCGCCGGCCCCTGGAGATCCCATCTCAAGGGGGGGGGGGCGGCCAAGGGGGGACTTGCCCCCCAAGTCAGGTGGGGCGCCCCCACCCCCAGGGTTTCCAACCCTAGGCGCAGGGGAGGCCCATGGGGGGGCGCACCAGCCCACCAGGGGCTGGTTCCCTTCCCACTTCAGCCCATGGGGCCCTCCGGGATAGGTTGCCCCACCCGGTGGACCCCCGGGACCCTTCCGGTGGTCCCGGTACAATACCGGTGACCCCCGAAACTTTCCCGATGGCCGAAACTGGACTTCCTATATACAAATCTTCACCTCCGGACCATTCCGGAACTCCTCGTGATGTCCGGGATCTCATCCGGGACTCCGAACAACTTTCGGGTTACCGCATACTAATATCTTTACAACCCTAGCATCACCGAACCTTAAGTGTGTAGACCCTACGGGTTCGGGAGACACACAGACATGACCGAGACGACTCTCCGGTCAATAACCAACAGCGGGATCTGGATACCCATGTTGGCTCCCACATGCTCCTCGATGATCTCATCGGCTGAACCACGATGTCGAGGATTCAAGTAATCCCGTATACAATTCCCTTTGTCAATCGGTACGTTACTTGCCCGAGATTCGATCGTCGGTATCCCAATACCTCGTTCAATCTCGTTACCGGCAAGTCACTTTACTCGTTTCGTAATGCATGATCCCGTGACCAACCTCTTGGTCACATTGAGCTCATTATGATGATGCATTACCGAGTGGGCCCAGAGATACCTCTCCGTCATGCGGAGTGACAAATCCCAGTCTCGATCCGAGCCAACCCAACAGACACTTTCGGAGATACCTGTAGTGCACCTTTATAGCCACCCAGTTACGTTGTGACGTTTGGCACACCCAAAGCATTCCTACGGTATCCGGGAGTTGCACGATCTCATGGTCTAAGGAAATGATACTTGACATTAGAAAAGCCTCAGCAAACGAACTACACGATCTAGTGCTATGCTTAGGATTGGGTCTTGTCCATCACATCAATCTCCTAATGATGTGATCCCGTTATCAATGACATCCAATGTCCATGGTCAGGAAACCGTAACCATCTATTGATCAACGAGCTAGTCAACTAGAGGCTCACTAGGGACATGTTATGGTCTATGTGTTCACACATGTATTACGATTTCCGGATAACACAATTATAGCATGAACAATAGAAAATTATCATGAACAAGGAAATATAATAATAACCATTTTATTATTGCCTCTAGGGCATATTTCCAACAGTCTCCCACTTGCACTAGAGTCAATAATCTAGTTACATTGTGATGAATCGTACACCCATAGAGTTCTGGTGTTGATCATGTTTTGCCCGTGGAAGAGGTTTAGTCAACGGATCTGCGACATTCAAATCCGTGTGTACTTTACAAATATCTATGTCTCCATTTTGAACATTTTCACGAATGGAGTTGAAGTGATGCTTGATGTGTCTGGTCTTCTTGTGAAACCTGGGCTCCTTGGCAAGGGCAATAGCTCCAGTGTTGTCACAGAAGAGAGTCATCGGCCCCGATGCATTGGGAATAACTCCTAGGTCGGCAATGAACTCCTTCATCCAGATTGCTTCATGTGCTGCCTCCGAGGCTGCCATGTACTCCGCTTCACATGTAGATCCCGCCACGACGCTTTGCTTGCAACTGCACCAGCTGACTACCCCACCATTCAAAATATACACGTATCCGGTTTGTGACTTAGAGTCATCCAGATCTGTGTCGAAGCTCGCATCGACGTAACCCTTTACGACGAGCTCTTCGTCACCTCCATAAACGAGAAACATATCCTTAGTCCTTTTCAGGTACTTCAGGATGTTCTTGACCGCTGTCCAGTGTTCCATGCCGGGATTACTTTGGTACCTTCCTACCAAACTCACGGCAAGGTTTACATCAGGTCTGGTACACAGCATGGCATACATAATAGACCCTATGGCCGAGGCATAGGGGACGACACTCATCTTTTCTCTATCTTCTGCCGTGGTCGGGCATTGAGCCGTGCTCAATCTCACACCTTGCAATACAGGCAAGAACCCCTTCTTGGACTGATCCATATTGAACTTCTTCAATATCTTGTCAAGGTATGTGCTTTGTGAAAGACCTATGAGGCGTCTCGATCTATCTCTATAGATCTTGATGCCTAATATGTAAGCAGCTTCTCCAAGGTCCTTCATTGAAAAACACTTATTCAAGTAGGCCTTTATACTTTCCAAGAAATCTATATCATTTCCCATCAATAGTATGTCATCCACATATAATATGAGAAATGCTACAGAGCTCCCACTCACTTTCTTGTAAACACAGGCTTCTCCATAAGTCTGTGTAAACCCAAACGCTTTGATCATCTCATCAAAGCGAATGTTCCAACTCCGAGATGCCTGCACCAGCCCATAGATTGAGCGCTGGAGCTTGCATACTTTGTCAGCATTCTTAGGATCGACAAAACCTTCCGTCTGCATCATATACAATTCTTCCTTAAGGAAGCCGTTAAGGAATGCCGTTTTGATGTCCATTTGCCATATTTCATAATCGTAGAATGCGGCAATTGCTAACATGATTCGGACGGACTTCAGCTTCGCTACGGGTGAGAAGGTCTCATCGTAGTCAACTCCTTGAACTTGTCGATAACCCTTAGCGACAAGTCGAGCTTTATAGATGGTAACATTTCCATCCGCGTCCGTCTTCTTCTTAAAGATCCATTTATTTTCTATCGCTCGCTGATCATCGGGCAAGTCTGTCAAAGTCCACACTTTGTTTTCATACATGGATCCTATCTCGGATTGCATGGCTTCAAGTCATTTGTTGGAATCTGGACCCGCCATTGCTTCTTCATAGTTCGAAGGTTCACCGTTGTCCAACAACATGATTTCCAAGACAGGGTTGTCGTACCACTCTGGTGCGGAACGTGTCCTTGTGAACCTACGAAGTTCAGTGGAAACTTGATCATGATCGTCATCATTAACTTCCTCTCTAGTCGGTGCAGGCACCACAGAAACATCTTCTTGTGCTGCGCTACTTTCCGGTTCGAGAGGGGTCATCTCATCAAGTTCCACTTTCCTCCCACTTACTTCTTTCGAGAGAAACTCTTTCTCCAGAAAGGACCCGTTCTTGGCAACGAAGATCTTGCCTTCGGATCTGAGGTAGAAGGTATACCCAATGGTTTCCTTAGGGTATCCTATGAAGACGCATTTTTCCGACTTGGGTTCGAGCTTTTCAGGTTGAAGTTTCTTGACATAAGCATCGCATCCCCAAACTTTAAGAAACGACAGCTTAGGTTTCTTTCCAAACCATAATTCATACGGTGTCGTCTCAACGGATTTCGACGGAGCCCTATTTAAAGTGAATGCGGCAGTCTCTAAAGCATAGCCCCAGAATGATAGCGGTAGATCGGTAAGAGACATCATAGATCGCACCATATCCAATAGAGTGCGTTTACGACGTTCGGACACACCATTACACTGAGGTGTTCCAGGCGGCGTGAGTTGTGAAACAATTCCACATTTCCTTAAGTGTGTGCCAAATTCGTGACTCAAATATTCCCCTCCATGATCTGATCGTAAGAACTTTATTTTCCTGTCACGTTGATTCTCAACCTCACTCTGAAATTCCTTGAACTTTTCAAAGGTCTCAGACTTGTGTTTCATTAAGTAGACATACCCATATCTACTCAAGTCATCAGTGAGGGTGAGAACATAACGATAGCCACCGCGAGCCTCAACGCTCATTGGACCGCACACATCAGTATGTATGATTTCCAATAAGTTGGTTGCTCACTCCATTGTTCCGGAGAACGGAGTCTTGGTCATTTTGCCCATGAGGCATGGTTCGCACGTGTCAAATGATTCATAATCAAGAGACTCCAAAAGTCCATCTGCATGGAGTTTCTTCATGCGTTTGACACCAATGTGACCAAGGCGGCAGTGCCACAAGTATGTGGGACTATCATTATCAACCTTACATTTCTTGGTATTCACACTATGAATATGTGTAACATCACGTTTGAGATTCATTAAGAATAAACCATTGACCAGCGGGGCATGACCATAAAACATATCTCTCATATAAATAGAACAACCATTATTCTTGGATTTAAATGAGTAGCCATCTCGCATTAAACGAGATCCAGATACAATGTTCATGCTCAAAGCTGGCACTAAATAATAATTATTGAGGTTTAAAACTAATCCCGTAGGTAAATGTAGAGGTAGCGTGCCGACGGCGATCACATCGACCTTGGAACCATTCCCGACGCGCATCGTCACCTCGTCCTTCGCCAGTCTCCGCTTATTCCGCAGCTCCCGCTTTGAGTTACAAATATGAGCAACCGCACTGGTATCAAATACCCAGGAGCTACTACGAGCGCTGGTTAGGTACACATCAATAACATGTATATCACATATACCTTTGGTATTGCCGGCCTTCTTATCCGCTAAGTATTTGGGGCAGTTCTGCTTCAAGTGACCGTTTCCCTTGCAATAAAAGCATTCAGTCTCAGGCTTAGGTCCATTCTTTGTCTTCTTCCCGGCAGCTTGCTTACCGGGCGCGGCAACTCCCTTGCCGTCTTTCTTGAAGTTCTTCTTACCCTTGCCTTTCTTGAACTTAGTGGTTTTATTCACCATCAACTTGATGTTCCTTTTTGATCTCCACCTCCGCTGATTTCAGCATTGAATATACCTCAGGAATGGTCTTTTCCATCCCCTGCATATTGAAGTTCATCACAAAGCTCTTGTAGCTAGGTGGGAGCGACTGAAGGATTCTGTCAACGACCGCGTCATCCAGGAGATTAACTCCCAGCTGAGACAAGCGGTTGTGCAACCCAGACATTTTGAGTATGTGTTCGCTGACGGAACTATTCTCCTCCATCTTACAACTGTAGAACTTGTCGGAGACTTCATATCTCTCGACCCGGGCATGAGCTTGGAAAACCATTTTCAGCTCTTGGAACATCTCATATGCTCCGTGCTGCTCAAAACGCTTTTGGAGCCCCGGTTCTAAGATGTAAAGCATGCCGCACTGAACCAGGGAGTAATCATCACTACGCGACTGCCAGGCGTTCAGAACGTCTTGAGTTGCTGGGAAAACAGGTGCATCACCTAGCGGTGCTTCAAGGACATATGCTTTCTTGGCAGCTATGAGGATAATCCTCAGGTTACGGACCCAGTCCGTGTAGTTGCTACCATCGTCTTTCAGCTTGGTTTTCTCTAGGAACGCGTTGAAGTTGAGGGCAACATTAGCATGGGCCATTTGATCTACAAGACATATTGTAAAGATTTTTAGACTAAGTTCATGATAATAAAGTTCATCTAATCAAATTATTAACGAACTCCCACTCAGACAGACATCCCTCTAGTCATCTAAGTGTTACATGATCCGAGTCAACTAGGCCGTGTCCGATCATCACGTGAGACGGACTAGTCATCATCGGTAAACATCTTCATGTTGATCGTATCTGCTATACGACTCATGTTCGACCTTTCGGTCTCTTGTGTTCCGAGGCCATGTCTGTACATGCTAGGCTCGTCAAGTCAACCTAAGTGTATTGCGTGTGTAAATCTAGCTTACACCCGTTGTATGCGAACGTTAGAACCTATCACACCCGATCATCACGTGGTGCTTCGGAACAACGAACCTTCGCAACGGTGCACAGTTAGGGGGGACACTTTCTTGAAATTTTAGTGAGGGATCATCTTATTTATGCTACCGTCGTTCTAAGCAAATAAGATGTAAAACATGATAAACATCACATGCAATCAAATAGTGACATGATATGGCCAATATCATTTTGCTCCTTTTGATCTCCATCTTCGGGGCGCCATGTTCATCATCGTCACCGGCATGACACCATGATCTCCATCATCGTGTCTTCATGAAGTTGTCTCGCCAATTATTACTTCTACTACTATGGCTAATGGTTAGCAATAAAGTAAAGTAATTACATGGCGTTTCAGTTGACACGCAGGTCATAAATAAATTAAGACAACTCCTAGGCTCCTGCCGGTTGTCATACTCATCGACATGCAAGTCGTGATTACTATTACAAGAACATGATCAATCTCATACATCACATATATCATTCATCACATCCTTCTAGCCATATCACATCACATGACACTTGCTGCAAAAACAAGTTAGACGTCCTCTAATTGTTGTTGCAAACTTTTACGTGGCTGCTATAGGTTTCTAGCAAGAACGATTCTTACCTACGCCAAAACCACAACGTGATATGCCAATTTCTATTTACCCTTCATAAGGACCCTTTTCATCGAATCCGATCCGACTAAAGTGGGAGAGACAAACACCCGCTAGCCACCTTATGCAACTAGTGCATGTCAGTCGGTGGAACCTGTCTCACGTAAGCGTACGTGTAAGGTCGGTCCGGGCCACTTCATCCCACGATGCCGCCGAATCAAGATAAGACTAGTAACGGCAAGTAAATTGACAAAATCAACGCCCACAACAACTTGTGTTCTACTCATGCATAGAAACTACGCATAGACCTAGCTCATGATGCCACTGTTGGGGATCGTAGCAGAAATTTAAAATTTTCTACGCATCACCAAGATCAATCTATGGAGTCATCTAGCAACGACAGAGATGAGTGCATCTACATACCCTTGTAGATCGCGAGCGGAAGCGTTCAAGAGAACGGGGTTGATGGAGTCGTACTCGTCGTGATCCAAATCACCGATGATCCTAGCGCCGAACGGACGGCACCTCCGCGTTCAACACACGTACGGTTGGGAGAGACGTCTCCTCCTTCTTGACCTAGCAAGGGGGAAGGAGAGGTTGATGGAGATCCAGCAGCACGACGGTGTGGTGGTGGAAGCAGCGGGGATCTCGGCAGGGCTTCGCCAAGCTCAGCGAGAGGAAGAGGTGTTACGGGGGGAGAGGGAGGCGCCAGGGGCTTAGGTGCGCAGCCCTCCCTCCCCCCTTTATATAGGGGCCCTGGGGGGGCGCCGGCCCCTGGAGATCCCATCTCAAGGGGGGGGGGGCGGCCAAGGGGGGGACTTGCCCCCCAAGTCAGGTGGGGCGCCCCCCACCCCCAGGGTTTCCAACCCTAGGCGTAGGGGAGGCCCATGGGGGGCGCACCAGCCCACCAGGGGCTGGTTCCCTTCCCACTTCAGCCCATGGGGCCCTCCGGAATAGGTGGCCCCACCCGGTGGACCCCCGGGACCCTTCCGGTGGTCCCGGTACAATACCGGTGACCCCCGAAACTTTCCCGATGGCCGAAACTGGACTTCCTATATACAAATCTTCACCTCCGGACCATTCCGGAACTCCTCGTGATGTCCGGGATCTCATCCGGGACTCCGAACAACTTTCGGGTTACCGCATACTAATATCTCTACAACCCTAGCGTCATCGAACCTTAAGTGTGTAGACCCTACGGGTTCGGGAGACACGCAGACATGACCGAGACGACTCTCCGGTCAATAACCAACATCGGGATCTGGATACCCATGTTGGCTCCCACATGCTCCTCGATGATCTCATCGGATGAACCACGATGTCGAGGATTCAAGTAATCCCGTATACAATTCCCTTTGTCAATCGGTACGTTACTTGCCCGAGATTCAATCGTCGGTATCCCAATACCTCGTTCAATCTCGTTACCGGCAAGTCACTTTACTCGTTTCGTAATGCATGATCCCGTGACCAACCTCTTGGTCACATTGAGCTCATTATGATGATGCATTACCGGGTGGGCCCAGAGATACCTCTCCGTCATACGGAGTGACAAATCCCAGTCTCGATCCGAGCCAACCCAACAGACACTTTCGGAGATACCTGTAGTGCACCTTTATAGCCACCCAGTTACGTTGTGACGTTTGGCACACCCAAAGCATTTCTACGGTATCCGGGAGTTGCACGATCTCATGGTCTAAGGAAATGATACTTGACATTAGAAAAGCCTCAGCAAACGAACTACACGATCTAGTGCTATTCTTAGGATTGGGTCTTGTCCATCACATCATTCTCCTAATGATGTGATCCCGTTATCAATGACATCCAATGTCCATGGTCAGGAAACCGTAACCATCTATTGATCAACGAGCTAGTCAACTAGAGGCTCACTAGGGACATGTTATGGTTTATGTGTTCACACATGTATTACGATTTCCGGATAACACAATTATAGCATGAACAATAGACAATTATCATGAACAAGGAAATATAATAATAACCATTTTATTATTGCCTCTAGGGCATATTTCCAACAAGGGCATGCCTGTTATATGTGCTACATCTTCTAGTGTGATCCTACATGGTCTCGCATTGATGATAAAGGCATCCTGCTCTGCATCATATGAATTAGCGATGGCCAGGCAGAGTACACGTCTAATTTTGATGCTAGGTGTCTTGAGAAGTCCACCCAGTCCTATCAACTGGATGTACATCCTTTGCTGCGTGTTTAATCCGTTTATGAACTCCTCATATGGCGGCAAAGAAGCATCCTGGGTTCAATGGATGTGCAAGTGTGATTAGATTCAGCATGGTATACAATTTAAACACTCATACAGACGAATACAGCTTATATATACAAACATAAAAATTGTGCTCTACGCTACTGCATGAGGTACAAGCATGCTGAGTTCCATGAATGTGCAAATACTATCATTAGATTCAGCTTGGTTACGTTTGAACGGTCATATAAGGTAATCTCCATTGCAAGGCACTTATCTGAAACAAAATAAAGATTGGAAAATAATAAACTATCCAACCGTGGCCTCCTCAACTCTAGGCGCTAATCATGGTCAGTAGTATGGAATTAAAACATGGTCCATCGATGCCTTCCATAACTCGTGCGGAAGGAAAAAGAAGGCAAGCGCCCGCTGCACTAATTGGCATCGACAAGACCAGACGCTAAGATTTAGCCTGGAATTAATCAATGAACTGCCAATCTGGTAGGAAACAAATCCTAGCGCCCTCCCCTAATGCCCCCCAACTTAATTTGTTTAAAAACGTGTTGAGTTACATGAATATGCAAACAATCTAGTGGGGTTGCAGCAAGAGATCATGGGAGGAAGATCGTGCCACGAAAAATAGCAGCGGCTGCAGCAGGAGATCGTGGGGAGTTACCAGAGGATTCATGTTTGGCTCCGTCGTTCGGTCTTGCTGGATTCCTGGGTTGCTCCGTCCTTCGGTCTTCCTAGTTTGGGCGGCGCAAAAGGACGAACTATGATCTACGAGGTTTCAAAGGATCCCTATTTATAGGGATCGTAACAACCCGGGCATATATCTACGTATAGATTTCTTCGGTTGGAGGAAATCAAGGGAGGGGACCCACCTGGTTGAATATTAGGGGGGACGTGGAGAGTTTAGCAAAGGTAAGTTATGGTTAAAAAACAAGGTAAGTTGCGTAACAACACGTAGGTCTCCTGAGAATCACGATCATCAAAAAGATATAGTTCCTGTTTCTTTGAAAATCAGCCAAAAGAACTGGACCGCTTTTATTTTTTGTTATAAGTAGTTCACTGGACCTCTTTTAGGATGAAAACTAGTTCTAAAGTCAACTAGGATTGAGTCTTCACACGTGAAGTATTTTACTCTCTTGTGAAGCTATTTTATTGCCCATCCGATCTTGCATGCTCATGCTCATACCTTTTTTCCTCGTATATGTGAGACCAAATTTTGTTAATAATACTGAATCATGTCTGGTGCTGCTCAAGATGGCACGACACCATGGTTTTCACTTTGGTGAGATTTCAATGAAATAACTGAACTTCATTCATTTCAGCACCCACTGCAATATTTGCCTTTCAGCCAAAATATTTCAGCCTCACTGAATTTCGGCCAAAATATTTCAGCACTCGCTGAAATTTTTCTGAAACTTCTAACTAGCGATGTTAAAAAAGTTCTGAAACTTCTAACTAGCGATGTAATTGTTCTGAATCTTGCCCAGACTCCGACGAAACTTAAATATAAATTTAAGAATTCAGTTAACCTTCCTAAGCTTCAAAAGTCCTGGTTGTAAAAAGCAAATATATGTTTCAGCGTCTCCCATGCAGAGCAAATTTATTTCAAGAATAGTATTTGGAACCAGTACTGTGAAATATTACAACTTGATTAATCCGCACTGGACTAGGTACATGGCTAGGAAACCTTCTTCGGGACTAAAACCAAACCACACCCTACTCTACCGCTTCATAACCAAGTGTACACTCCAGATCTAAGAATCAACCACTGCTGGACTAACTGCTTGCATCTTCATGATCTTCAATCGCAGCTGCATCCGATAGGCTAGCATTGTACGTCTTCAACCTTTTCATGGACTTCAATTTGTTGTAGGGCGAATTAAGAAGGACAACAGGCAGCTCTCTTCTATAATTGTCAATGTATGCCTGCATGGGAGGATATGTTAGTATCGTTCCATATGTTTACAAAATTGACAGAATTTTAGGTGTTACTCTACGTACTTGGTCATAACGCAGCGTAAGATCTTCTCCCGTAAAGAATTCGATGTTCTTCAGCATGTAGAGTGCACAAGAAGAACTACAACAATTAATTCTGTTAGCACCATTTCACGTATTAAAATGAAAAACATATTTAGAAGCTAATACTGTTGACTGACTTGTCATCTTGTCTTGGCACAGGAACATGCTTTACTGTCCATTGGGTCACGTTAATGTCTTGCCATGCATGGCTTTGTGGTCCATTGATTCGCAGCGATGCTCTCAGATGTGCTTCCACCCCACGTATCTGCCAAAGTCCATGGTATGAGAAGTTGCTCAAGGTTCATGGTTAGGTATGATGCTAAATCCTGTGTTATATTGAAAGACGTTTAAAATCTCACCACGTGAACCACTTGTGTTACTACGTAGCTGAAAAGTGAATCAAGAATCTGAATCTCCCTCCTTCTGGGGTTTACGACCACAAGGAACCAGTGGGTGTTCGCCATGTTCGTAGGTAGAAAAACCTGGACAGCAAAGATGATTACATCAACATGCATAATGATTAGAAAAATAAATGTGTTTATGTCATGGTTAGATGGTACCAGATCATGTCTGAGGTAGTTGTCTCCTTTTGTTGTTCCATGACTGCCCGCCAAAGCGGCCTCGTGGCAGTTCTCTACCTTACCATCTCTTTCGAGCATAGCGACGCCGGCCACCCTCTCAATGTAAACCAGTTGCCCGTCCCTTATGTCCTTAGGATGATCATGACGCATGATCTGAATCACAGCATCAACCAACTAAAACAAAATTCAAGTTAATTGTACTGTGCAAAAGAAAATTGATAAAATAATTTGGCAAATATCTTACTTCGTCACCCAACCATTTGTCATCTAAAACTCCATCTGTCATGGTGAGGCATTGCAAATGCTTCTGTAGCAGAACAATGTCATCAATTACCACCAATTGTTTATCAAGATCTGAGGTGTTGACAATTTCGGCCACGTAATTCTGTCGAAACTTGTCAAGGTCGGTCTCCAGCCTCGAAGCACCTGTGTCTGTATCTTTAAAAATGCTTGCATGGTTTTTCCTCTTTGTATTCTTTGTGTCCTTGGAATCGTTGGTAGACTCCGATGGAGTCCTGTTTTTCTTTCTCTTCTTATCACTATCGTACAGAACATAATCTTCATTGCACAATAATGAAGATGCCACTCTTTTCCGGATGCTCGCACGAGTTGGTAGCATGGAATCAACCACACTATCTTGTCGCTGCTTTGCTAAAGAATCATCATAGTTGTCCTCAGCAACTGGGAAGACATGGGTCTCTTCCGGCTCCCTTATTGCCTTAGCCTTGGCAGACCGGTGTTTGCTTTTGGTACCTGCCTCTCCCCCACCTCAATACTGACATCTTCATCATCTTGATCTCTTCTTTCTTCAGCCTTTCGCACATTCTCATTGTGCCTCAAATTCAGAGGATCCTGTGATTCGAAATAAAGCACTTGTTAGCTTGCAATCTGCGCGAAATAAAAAAACAAAACCAGTTAACTGTAAAATGTGCATCACCAGGAAAGCTTCAAGGCTTGTGGTGGCTTTGGAATGCTTTCGTGAATCCAAACTCGGAGCACCCTATGAAGCATCCAGCTATTTATAAAGCTGTGAAACATTCTTGAGACTCTCCTTGCAAGCTGCAGCAACAACTCTGTCTTCTTCATCCTGAACGTGGAAGATCATATGTTAGCTACGAATCTGCATTAACTTAAAACAAAATCAGTTAGATGTGAAATGTGTATCACCATGAAAGCTTCAAGGCTTGTGGTGGTTTTTGAATGCTTTCGCGATTGCAAACTAGGAGCAGGCTGCAAATCTTAAGTTACGTTCTTCATGGGGGCATCCATGTTATCTTTTTGTATTCCCTTAGCAGAAATGCCTTTGGCAATGACCTCCGTGTCTTTTTTTGTTTTTGCTGGTGAGTAGTATTCTCTCCTGGGACCTCCATTGGGTCCGCAGGTACTCCCAGGTCAGATAGCTGTATGTCCTCTACTCCTGGGCGATCAGCATCAAATATTCCATAGCGGTGGTTCTTTAAAAAATGTGTTAGTGTGGAGAGTATTGATAGTAAAAATATTTATAGAAACTCATAATGGTATACTTACATTGAATTCTGTGATGAGGTCGTCCGTGCGTCTGCCGTTCGCAAGTGTACGCCTAAGGCACTCGTCCATTTTTTTTCAAGGGTGCTCATCCTATCAAATTGTTGTGCACTGGCTTCCCGCACAATGGAGGCAACTTCTTTCAAATCAGCCAATACACGACCCATGAGTGCCTTATCCTGCAAATTACAAGCAGTTAGAAGCATATGACTTCGATTGTACTTGCAAAGTTACAATATATATTTGTGCCTGATGTTCATCATTTATCTGACCGTCAGTCTTTGGTTTGACCGGCGTCCCAAGCAGTTAGAAGCATATGACATACTGTATGTTAGTGTCGTTAGTATCATTCAAAACATATGGTAGATAATCCAGGCACACAGTACTAACACTTTACCTCTCCAACCCCTATATAATTTTTGTTGATTATGTTGTCAACCTTCTGTGCCTTCTCGTCACTCCAGTTTTAGATCAACGGCCTTAACCTTGATGCATACAAGATGGTAGAGTCCAGTTGGTGCACCCTCCACTTCTCGTAGTACCACGTCTGCATTACAACAAAAACAGCTTAGAAAATTTTCCATAAAATTAAATGTATGGTATGTTAATAATGATTGTATTACTTGCAGCAGTGGTAGGTTGCCCTCCAGATTTGCTCCACCATTTACAAATTTCCTGATGCTAGCCATAAGATGGTCAAGTGTAAGCTGTCCAAAATTGGTGCTCTTTATTGTCTCAACGTTTCTAACAATCCCAAGGTATCTGTTGTCCACATACTACTGTGTTGTCGGGCATACATATTTGCCTATGGTGTACAAGACAAATGGCCTGACAAAATTAGGTGTGCTGTCGCCTTTCATCTTGGCTAGCAATCCTTTCAAAGTTACTTTTGTGTCATTGGGGTCTTTCAGTTCCTTCCACAACTCCAAAGTATCGTTGTGATTTGAAGAGACGTGATTCTTCCCCATGCAGGGCAGGCCTGTTATATGCTCCACATCTTTTAGTGTGATCCTACATGGTCTCCCATTAATTATAAAGGCATCCTGCTCTGCATCATATGAATAAGCGATGGCCTGGCACAGTAGACGTCTCATTCTCATGCCAGGAGTCTTGAGAAGTTCACCCAGTCCAATCAACTTGATGTACGTCAGTTGCTGTGCGTTTAATTCTTTTATGAACTTCTCGTATTGCAGCAATGAAGCAACCTGAGTTCCCTGAATGTACAAATAGTGTGATTAGATTCTGTATGGTATTCATTTAAACACGCATAGAACCGACTAGATCTAATCTATGCCAATGTCAAAATTGTGCTCTACAGTACTGCATGAAATTATAGAGCTTCTAGGCCATATAATGAACACCAGACATAGAAAAACAAGCTATCTCTGTCGGCAAATTGACTGATAATAGTATAGATTTTTAGTAGGAAGAGCAGACTTTGGTCTATGTACACTACTAAAGTTTCAGGCGTCACGCTTACGAAAATAATTGCATACATGATCAGAAGATCAATAGTTTATAGATAATCACCATATTAGGAATGTAACATGTGATCCTACTGTCCATCTTTCTCTTTAGTTTTCTCATTTCTTTCTCGTCAACCTAAAATTTAATATAGTACATACATTTGATGTTCTCAATGCCAAATAAGTGAGGCATGCAACTTACGTACAAAACTAGTTTGTATTCTGTCTACTGCGTATTTGATCAGGCATTTAGGAGTACTAAGATTATTTTGTTGATTCGGTTGCTGGTTTTAAACAAAGTTGAATTACTAGTCCTTCCTTTCCATATCGTTGCACGTACAACTTTCCAGCACGAAAATTAGCGCAAGTTTCATTACAGAGAGAGGCATTCACGACTAAAAACTAAGAGAGGTAGGCATCCACGATCTCCCTTAAGTTTTGCTAAAGCACATCTAGATGTGCTCTAAGTATTGCTTATCTAAGTCCTATGTCATTGATTTTATGCTAAGATTCGTGCAAGCCTTTCTAGACACACCCATCTCCCTTCGATAAAATAGGGATAGTTCGTTATGGCTGTAACTAAACGAGATCAAAAGGAAGTGCACCGTAAATAATGGGATTGCATGCAGACTTGGGAAGGAGGGTGTATACAGAATACAAGGATCTCGATCGTTACCGGAGGATTCTCTCGATGGAGACCGGCTCCATTGCCGTTCGCTTTCATCTTTTGATTCGCCGGCTTCTCCGACGTGCCCTTCTCTTTCGTCGGCTTCTCTGACGTGCCCTTCTCTTTCATCTCAGGATTCGCCGACGCAGGCTTTGAAGATGACGGCTTCGTCGGCTTCACCGATCTGGGAGCTACTTTGGGCAGCGTGGGGTGGTAATTCGGTGTGGTCATGGAAGGCTAGGTATGGGAGGCATGGGGTGGAAGTATACGATCTATGCCATGAAAAGCTTCGTATTTATAGGGGATTCTCTAACAACCGATCACAAGGAAATATTGGGAATTTGGGATCTCACGAAGAGGTAGTTTTAGATCACGTAATGTTTATTTATAGGGGATTCTCTAACAACCGACCACAAGGAAATATTGGGAATTTGGGATCTCACGGAGAGGTAGTTTTAGATCACGTAATGTTTTTTTAGCTAGTTTTTTTATTTTGAGAATTTTTAGCAAGTTTAGATCAGTAATCTCAACCGTGAAGCGTTTGGGCTTCTTGTGATTTCTTATACGGGCCTATGGGATGAGCCCATTTTAAATGTGAACATGAGAAAGGAAGCGAGGATTCCAACAGGCGCGACGAGCCCCGTCCCAATTATTTAGGACGGGCATGCGCGAGGGCGCTGCGTCCTCACTGCCACGACTCTCCAAAAACGGTTCCTCTGCCTCTGCGTCCTCTCGATTCCCTCTTCCTCTGCGTCGCCCAATCTCCCAACAATCTGGCTTCTGGAACGGTGAGTTCTCCTTCCTATCAATTTTGTTAGTAGTTCTCTAGTAGCAGCACATACGATGGCCTTCTTCTTGTCAATTTCTTGTTCTCCTGCTTCTTTATTTTGTGCGCATAGATTCATCTGCCTGCAACATGTAGTCCGTTGCCTTATGAGAATTTTGCACACAAATTCATCTGCATGCAACATCTAGTCCGTTGTCTTGTCAATTTCTGGTTTTTCTCCTGCTTCTTTAGTTTGTACACACAGTTTCATCTGCATGGGCGATGAACAATTCATAGATACATGTTTATTCTTGATTGTTGATGTAGTTGTTTAGATAAATATTTCAAGAGCGTAAATTTTGATTGTTAAGTCGCATATACTCCCTCTGCAGGGAAATATAACAACTTTTGGTTCACTACTTTAGTGATTTCTTTACAGAGGGAGTACTTGTTTAGTTTAAATTGTTCATGCACTTGTTTACATAAACTTTCAATAGCGCCAGAATTACTATACTATCTGCCATCATATTCATCTCGGCTTATTGTTATCATGTTATCGTCATGCTTCATGTCTTATACTGGTTTCATCAATTACAGTCCTTCGGCATGGCGTTCGAGAAAGATTATGCTACTAGGGCAGATGGAAATACCAAAAATTTTGTGAAGTACATGAACAAGGCTAGTTGTGTTGAGTACTGCATTGGCAGATTCAAATACTGGCTACGGAACGACGACCAGAAGATAGTTGCACTGGATGTGGAGTTCACCTGGCCCCGTGGTCCGACACAGATGGCTGCCGTGGTCCAGTTATGCGTTGGCATCTACGTCCTCGTTTACCACATAAGCGTTGCTGATGAGCACTGCGGCCTGCTTGCCGCCTTCCTGCTCGACGAGGAGTACACCTTTGTTGGGGTGGACATCAACAATGACGAGAAAAAACTCGAGCGTGTTGGTCTGGTGGTACGAAACTTTGTGGATATCCAAAATATGTGGAGAGTGCCTGATCCAGTGATGATTAAGCCAAAGTATGGCTTGGCTGACTACGCTGGTTCCATCATCCACCATAGCTACAACAAGATGAAGGATGCTATCACAGAAGATGACCACCATATATGGGCAGAAGCACCCTTGCCCTTGAAGAACATCTATTATGCTTCCAGGGACGCGTATGCCACCTACGATGTATACAGGCGCTTGGTGAACTTCCAGAAGGGGTTCGCGAGTCTGTGCAAGCATCTCGCCAAACCATCTAGGCGGTCGAGGAAGTCCGGAAGGAAGAATGAATCAACCTAAAATGTTTCTTCTATTTATCTAGCTGATAGTCTGTAAACTTTATTATACTGCTAGTAAGTCCTAAGTTCAAATTTCCTGCAAGTTGAAGCATCCTTTATTCTAGCTGTCTTGCCTAATTTGGTCCACGTTCACGAGATATTATACTTAAGACGTTTATTTTGTTTCGGTTTCGCTAGCTATGATACAGAATGCGATAGCCATTTTTACAAAAAGATTATTTCAGATTTATAATGAATACTGTTCTCAACTGGGTTTGAATAGAGAAATTTTATTTTTTTAATTGCATAGAGAAAGTTCATTTTTTTAATCAAAAGAAGGGTCACCCCCTCTAATTTTCCATTAACAGAAACCACATGGTCTTTCAAGCCCCTGATACAAACTACAGCTAGATACTAAAGTAATCAACTAGCAGCACAAATCATACATGGTAGCAAGCCCAGCCAGACTTAACATGAATGTCCAAAAAATAAAACTATGGCAGAGATGCGCAGGCGACACCGCAGTACCCTGTGACTCCACACTTGCGATGAACTGTACAATTCACCTGCTACATGCTCTAGCCTGCACATATAGACCATCAGCACCTCTTTGTTTACCACCTTCATCTGCAATATAGACCATCCCATGATCCACAAGCAAATTAGCTAAACAAGAATCATAAGATCACTATACCATTTATTTTGTAATCTCACATTATTCCTGCATTGCCAAAGAGTCAAGAACACAAATGATGCCCTTCCCGCATCTCCTACGCAAACACTCATAGGTAGTTCTACCATCTTAACTCCATGATTTAAAATATTAATAAAACCCCCTTAAAGATTCCATTTGCATTACCATCGTTCATGATTATAGCCAGGGAAACAGCAGCCAATAAAGCAACCACCTGTGAAAGACCTATTTTGAGTCCTGAATAGGGCCGAATCCTAGCATTTACTCTAACTGCAACATTTCCTCCTCTCATAGTCATCATCACCCAAGACATAATGAAGACGTAACCCCATAGATGCATAACTGCTATCAACATAGTTTTCGCACTATACCTAGTGTAAAGGACACTCTTGCGTTGTCGTGCTACATTTGTGGCTCCTCGGTCAGCATGTTCATAACCACCTCGATCTGAAGATCTTCACGGGTGGTGGTCTTGAAACCGAAAAGAACGGCTTTATGAACCTTAAGCTCTTCACTGTCAACAAAATCACTCCATCCCTTGCCGAAGATGATGCGGCCATCATCACACTTGTGGTACTTGACCGGCATGAAACTGTCCTTGCACAGCCGAATGCCAGCAAGCCCATCTCCCGGTATCTCCCCATCTCCTGGGGTCTTCAGGGCGTCGACAACTTTCACCGGTAATCTCTGTATGCACCGTCATTGTGACGCCTGGATAATTAAGCTACAGTAAACCTCTGTTAACAATGCCACGTCACCATGATTACTGTTATTAATCTGGTGTTAGTTCGAAACCGATTATAATTCAAAATTCAAAATCAAGCAAACAATAAAAGTTTTCAAATATTAAGACTAAAATGTTCAATAAATAGTAGTTAAATCAGAGGCTATGATAAAATTGTAAACAACATTAATGAAATTTGTTAAGTGACTTAAACAGCCTCAAACAGTGGCTGAAAATATTATTTAATAACCTCTTTATTAATACAAAAGAATTATGAAATGATATTTACCCCAAACTAGTTTTTGGTGGTAGAATATATTGTGCTGTGATTTGTGGGCCAGCTCTCATATTTTACAAAACTCATTTGGTGCCCAAACAATTAGCCGAAATAGAAAAAATAAATAAAGAGTAAAAAAACAAAACAGAAGAAAAAGGAACCCCCCCCCCATACGCACGCTGGACCAACCGGCCCAGCTAGCCAACAGTGCCAGCCCAGCCCACCTACCTCAGCCTTTCGTCCTCCTCCTGCAACAGGAGAAGGCCGAGCCTCCATGGCCGCGGGGCACTCGCCCCCGCGCACTTCTGCGGCGCGGGTGGATGAGATCAGCCCCCGACGCTCTCCCTCTCTCTCGCCCAAACCCTAACCCACATCAGATCCCTCTCCTCTCTCCCTCGCCCGCGCTCGCCCTTTCTCCCCACTGCCCGAGTGCCCCCGTCGCCGCCCTCTGCTCGATCCCGCGGCCACCATGCCCCAATCGCCACTTCGCCGTGTCGTACGCCGTCGCCGCCCTCGACTACATCACCTCCGCCTCTCCGTTGAAGCTTGGAGCCACTACAACGACCTCCCCGAGCTCGTCTTCCCCGCACGGCCGCCGTCGATCGCCGCCCCGTTTCACCGCCTCGAGCCTCCCCCGAGCTCACTCTCGCACACCTGCAGGCTCAATGTGAGCCTCTTATCCCTCCTAGCCCTCTTCCGTCGCCGTTTACTCCCTTTAGCCGCCGTCCTCGACTTGCCCAAGCTCGCCACCGCATAGCACGTCGCCGGCGTCGTTTCGGCGACCATTTGGACGCGCGCTGCTGCTCATTGGCCTCGTCGCACTGCGTAGACCACGCCTAGCTGTTTATTTCACCCGCGCGCGCACCGTAGCACCGTCCCCGACGAGGCCCGTAGCTCACCGCCGCCACCGCTTGTCGCCGGTGCCACTCCGGCCATCCCCGCCCCTGCTGCTTGCTCCATCGGACGCGCCGCATCGCCAGCTAGCTGTAGCCGCAAACCGCGCACGTTTTGGTGCCCCGTAGCGCCAAACCAGAAAGCGGCCGAACTCCGGCGACCGCCCCACCTCTTGCCGTCGTTGTTCTAGCCTATTACGGACCGCGGCGCCACCGTAGGTGGATGCGGCGTCGAACGCCCGATCGAACGCGCCTAGCCGCACCTACCCCCGTGCCCTGTAGCATTTTTCTGGCCGTCTCCGGCGATGAGCCGCCGCGGGAGAGGCTCGCCGGAGCTCTCTCCGGCGCCCCGCCTATGTGGCACCGCCTAGGCCCCCCCCGGTCGCTGACCCGTGGGCCCCTGGGACCCGGCTGCCCTGTTGACTTTAGTCAACTACTGACTGGGCAGGCCCCAGCCACTGACTGGTGGGCCCAGGAGCCCCACTTTGACCAGTTGACTGTGGTCAACGCTGACTGGGCCGGCTTCTGTCACAGACATGTGGGCCCCCGCTCTGATAATTAGTTTAATAAACGTTTAAAAAAACAAGTAACTATACTAGCCTAAACACTCACTGACATATGGGGCCCACCCCTCTAATTAGACTGTTAGTTTAGTTTAAATTGCTGTTAGACTAACAGAGGCTGACATGTGGGTCCCACTGGACCCACAGGCCCGGTTTGACCCTGGTCAGCGAGTCTGTTGACTGCTGACGTCATCCCCACGCAATGCTGACGTCATATTCCTTTTTCTGTTAATATAAATAATTCCAGAATATTGTTAAATCTTTCAAAAATCATATAAAATAATCCGTAGCTCGGATGAAAATGTTTTCTATATGAAAGTTGCTCAGAAAAATCCAACGAATCCGAATACGCAGTCCGTTCATTTGTCACATGCCTCTAGTATGCTGAACATGGAACTTTCCCCTCCGGTCATCTGTCTAGCATAGGTCCGGAACCGGGAAAACATTCCCGGTTGAATTTCCCCCTTCACCTATTCGTGTAGACATGCGTTAGGTCACACCCGACACGTCGTATTACCACGTTATGCTTTGGGATGCTATGTTTGCTTTATATTTACTATTTCTTCCCCCTCTTCTCTCCGGTAGACTACTAGACCGACGCTGCTGCTGCCCAGTTCGATTACGGAGTTGACGACCCCTCCTTGCCAGAGCAACCAGGCAAGCCCCCCTTGATCACCAGATATCGCCTATTCTTCTCTATACTGCTTGCATTAGAGTAGTGTAGCATGTTACTGCTTTCCGATATCCTATCCTGATGCATAGCCTACCCTTGCTACTACTGTTGTTACCTTTACCTGCAATCCTACATGCTTAGTATAGGATGCTAATTTTCCATCAGTGGCCCTACATTCTTGTCCGTCTGCTATGCTATACTATCGGGCCGTGATCACCTGGGCGGTGATCACGGGTATATACTTATATACTCTATACATGACACATGTGGTAAATAAAGTCGGGTCGGCTCGTAGGAGTACCCGCAAGTGGATCTTTGTGGCGGAGCGACAGGGCAGGTTGAGACCGCCTAGGTGAGAGGTGGGCCTGGCCCTGGACGGCGTCCGCGGTTACTTCGACATAACACGCTTAACGAGTTCTTGGTATTTGATATGAGTCTGGCCATTTGGTCTATACGCACTAACCATCTACGCGGGAGTAGTTATGGGTATTCCGGCGTCGTGGTATCAGCCGAAGCCTTCGTGACGTCAGCGACTGAGTGGCGCGCGCCGGATTGGACTGGAACGCCACTAGGCTAGGTCTGCTTCCGGCCGCGTACGCAACGTGCAGGTGTGCATAGGGCGATGGGCCCAGACCCTTGCGCGCATAGGGTTAGACCGGCGTGCCGACCTCTCTGTTGTGCTTAGGTGGGGCTGCGACGTGTTGATCTTCCGAGGCCGGGCATGACCCAGAAAAGTGTGTCCGGCCAAATGGAATCGAGCATGTTGGGTTATGTGGTGCACCCCTGCAGGGAAGTTTATCTATTTGAATAGCCGTGTCCCTCGGTAAAAGGACGACCCGGAGTTGTACCTTGACCTTATGACAACTAGAACTGGATACTTAATAAAACACACCCTTCCAAGTGCCAGATATAACCCGGTGATCGCTCTCTAACAGGGCGACGAGGAGGGGATCGCCGGGTAGGTTTATGCTATACGATGCTACTTGGTGAACTTACCATCTACTCTCTTCTACATGCTGCAAGATGGAGGTGGCCAGAAGCGTAGTCTTCGACAGGACTAGCTATCCCCCCTTATTCTGGCATTCTGCAGTTCAGTCCACTGATATGGCCCTTTACACATATACCCATGCATATGTAGTGTAGCTCCTTGCTTGCGAGTACTTTGGATGAGTACTCACGGTTGCTTTTCTCCCTCTTTTCCCCTTTCTATACCTGATTGTCGCAACCAGATGCTGGAGTCCAGGAGCTAGAGATCCCGAGGATGATTCTACATGGAGTTCGGCTTCGAGGAGTAGTTAGGAGGTCCCAGGCAGGAGGCCTTGCCTTTTCGATCGTTGCTACTTTTGTGCTAGCCTTCTTAAGGCAAACTTGTTTAACTTATGTCTGTACTCAGATATTGTTGCTTCCGCTGACTCGTCTGTGATCGAGCACTTGTATTCGAGCCCTCGAGGCCCCTGGCTTGTATTATGATGCTTGTATGACTTATTTATGTTTTAGAGTTGTGTTGTGATATCTTCCCGTGAGTCCCTGATCTTGATCGTACACATTTGCGTGCATGATTAGTGTACGGTCAAATCGGGGGCGTCACAGTCATAGGAAGAAAAATTGTCAAATATGTGAAGGAGCAGTAAACAGAAGGATCCTCAGCTACATCTACATATATTACATAAGGATCTTCAGTTATGGGAAACAAAAGGATATGCAAAAACACACATCAGTGTATTCACTGGTTTCAGCTACAATAGCATATCATTAAACTTTCTCTCCATGAAAAAACAAAGAAAATTGCATACAAAATAGAAAATACTAGTACACCAAAAACATACCATCGTCTTTCCTGCTCTGTTCGACTTGGTGAAGCAGTGGACAAAAATGCACCTATATAACCTTTGTTCATCGCTAAAAGGTCATGTAGGTTACGCTCCACTTGCTTCGTAAGATTAATTCCCTTCATTATGACAGCTAATTCTAGAGGATCTTTACGCTCTTCGTTTTGATCGCATGTCCTTGGCAAGTTGCAGCAGTACACCATAGGAATGTCTTCAGTCAAATCGAAGGAGACAAGGTCGCCTTCTCGCAGGTCGAAGTCTTCAACAAACCTGCACCAGTTTTCACCACAGATGATCGCCCTTGAATTCCCTTTGTACACGCCAAAATCATACATGCGGCTCCCTCTCGCTTGAAAAAGCAATGAACTGTCTGGGATGGCGCTAAACTGGTGCCTTGCGTAGCATGGCACAATCTGTGGATGTAGAATTTAATTGCTATTTATTTCCTACATTTTGTTAATCTTCAAAGTAGAGGGGAACAAACACAATACAAGTAAACATTGACATGATTATTTATACCACAGCTGAAGTGTCCCCATCTAGCCTGATGGTAATGTCAACCCATCAGCATTGGGCCTGTTGCAGTCCTGTCGACCGGTTATGCACACCACCTGTGTAAACAAAATAAAATGAAGAAAAGCAAAGGATGAGAATTTAAGAAAAGGGCTTATGCATGTAAACACACTAGGCAACAATCATACAATATAATCAACGAAGGTACTGCATCAGTAATCACCAATCATACACTTGAACTGAGCGGGTGGCTCGCCCTCCACTCCTCATAACCCTGCAACGCAGCGCGTGCCCGCCGCACCACAGCTTGTTCAGACATGTCCTTCTCTTCATCCTCGACCGGCAGCATGGGCTCACCCCGAGCGTCAACGCGTGGCATTGGCCCCTCCTCCTCTGCAGCACAACTAAGGTAGTGTCTGAGACTGAGCAGTGATCTCTGAGAAAAGTCCTATGAAAACATAAATCCTACTACTGCTATTACTCGACCCACCCGAATGTACACACGCACACCTTCAACATACAGCCCATCTACATACATCCGCATCCAACAATATGTTCCTTGAAAAAGAAAAGAAAATCTGTTCTGGACGGACGAAGGATCGTCAGGGTAACCAACTCAATTAGCCATTTGTCTGTCATGTTGGAGAAAATGAACTTACTTCACTTTTTCCTGGTACTACATAACCACACAAAATAAAGACTAAAATAATTCCTAAAAACTCTGATATATTGTACGCCCTCACATTTATAATCTTTAAAATATGAACTAATTTGGGCAATAGAATTACGAGTTTATTTTTATTTCCCTACAAAGATACAAATATTTGGATCAAAATTTCATATTCTGCAAAAAAAACTGCAGTAAATATTATTCTGAGAAATGTTTAGTTGACTTGCAATCTAGGACTACAAGTTAATGGCTGCCTTACTAAACCCAACCTAATTTCGGCCTAAAAAGGAATTTAATCCACTAGCCCAGCTTATAAGTTTTGAGCCCACCCTCTGGTTTCTTCCTGGATTCGCCACTGCACAAGGCCAATATTTTTTAAAGTTTTTAAAGGACTGTTTGCTGAAATTTGCTGCTATTGTGTTACGCATCTGCACTTGTTCATTGTTATGAAAACCCTGGAATACCGAAACCCTAGAAAAAATACCCAGCTAGCCACCGATGTAGAAAACTTCCTTCAATCTCTGCATCGCCTTCCACCTAACCTCCGATTTAAAAATCCTAACTATCTAATCTCTGACTTTGAAAACCGTATCCAACTCCCGAAACGGCAACACAACAAGGAACAAAGAAGTTGAAGATTACAAGTTAGGGTTTCTCACTTCACCTAGTCGCCGGTAGTCGCTAGGTGCTTGCTGGCGGCCTCCCAATCTCACTCCGCGCTCTTCTGCTCCAACCGTCGAGAGCGGCCAGGCGAGTAGGCGGCGGGGTGGTTTGTGGGGAGGGTGGGGGTGAGGGGGCGGGGGTGTGTGGGCGATGGGGGTGATGACACGGACCCTATCCGTGTCAAGCACAGAAAATAACGGCCCGTGGGTACAGTTCGTAAAGAAACAACCAAACAAGCCCACAGGCCGCTTACCAGTCACAAAGTAAAACCCTATGTTACTAATAAAAAAACACAAAGCAAAATCCTTTTGTCTAAAAAACTAAAACAAAGGAAAATTGTAAAAAAGAGGGAAATCCTTTTTGGGTGAGTTCAACGTGAACGTGATGGTGAGAGGCTCAAGGAGGAGTTTTGTGCGTTTACAACACCTTTGTTTTAGAGGAAAGAAATGCACCTTACAATGTGAAATTATAAAATTGTTATTAATAAGTGTTGAAAATTCCTTATTTATAAAAAATTGTTTCTTTCCAGAAAAAACAAACTTCAATAATGGGGGTAGGTAATTGCGTCGCCTTTCTCGCCCCCCCCCCCTCGCATATTCAGGCCATTTACCGCATTTCTATGGTTGTAACCTTGAAAGTTCAAGATCTTATGCGGCCACCATGAAATCATAGCAGGGAATGGGATGAGTGCCCCATGTTAAGCTCTTTGGTCCATATATGTGTCATATGCTACCAACGGGAGGCGTGGCCTCGAAGCCGTTCTCTACGGCTATGATGCCCGTCTGCTATCGTTATAATCAATGCAAATTAGTGAGGGGCTAAAAATTCACCGGACCTGGTGTGGTGTCATTGTACAACCCCTAGAGGGTGTGGTAAAACATCGAGAGCAGCATGCATTGGCCCTCACATAGGCTGTGTGCAAACGGGACCATATCGCATGTCGGATCAAGCCATCGAGAGAGAATGCGTCCGGCCTGTGAAAGGAGTGCGGGGCCCGTTCCTTCATTTGCCTCAAATCTCGATGCCACGTGATGTTAGACCTAGTAACCAAGGCATGTCTCATGCATCGCACTCAACTGGACCCACAACATGCATGCACACATGTCCACGTATGAGTCTAAACGGCGGGGATGCATGGTTCGGGGACTGGCGTAAGTGGTGTGAGTCCAGTTTGGATCTAGCTAAGGTAACACATGAGTCTAAACGTCTACCAAGAGGATGCATGTACATGTATGAGTCTAAACATCTACGTGATGCTCCACACCTGGGTCTAGACGGCGGGTCTGCATGTGCTTTGGATATAGCTACCAAGAGGTAACGCATCCGGTTTGTGTCTAGGCGGTGTTTCACGGGGCCTGGCGTGGTCTCGTCGTATGACCCATGAAGGGTGTGGTCAAACAATGAGAGCGGCACGCATAAGCCCTAACGTGGGCTATGTGGAAGGCATGCCATATCGCATGCTGGATCTAGCCAATGGAGGGAACGAGTTCGGCATGCAGATGGAGTGCGGGGCCCGTTCCTTCATTTTCCTCAAAATTCGTTGCCGCTTCATGTGGGCCCTATCCAAAAAGGCCCGTACAGTGCATCACACACAGCTGGATTCACACCATGCATGCACACTTGGCCACGTAGACACCCACCGTAAACCTTTAGCCAAGTTGACCCACACCATCCATCCACCCTTGACCCCACCTCGGTTCGTTAGTTCTCCAATGAGTCCCTCCCTCCGTAAGCCAAGCATGTCAAAGCGACACACGGCTACCCGTCTTGCACGCCGAGATTGGGCATCATGCACTAGTGCCGGCAAACATGTCCAACTGAGCATCTTTGCCCATCGTGGACACTACCGCATGGTCTAGATCGAGGTGGCTAGCGGTGCATGTTGTCGGCCTGGTTGGCTAAGGGTGCATGATATGGGTCAACATGAATTGTATTGCATCACATCTAGATTCCCCTGTCCGGTACCGGACGCCAGAGGCCCGGAGCAGCACGTGCATGGTACAAGAATCTGCACGGTCGCTGGCGGAGCTTGGATAAAACAAATTTGACCTAACTGACATGGGGTAGGTGCATGCTGAAATTCAATATTTAGGAATTGTTAACAAAATAAAAACGACAATTCAATTGTTTGTACAGGTGACACGTTCACATGCAATATGGCAACTAGTGCACTTTTGGAGGGGAAAAACAGGTGCACTCGTTCCACCGTGCCTCCCACGATTTTTCTTCCATGTATTTCACCACAATATTGGAGGAAAAAAAAGAATGTGATTTTGCCTCAAAAAACGACTTGAGGAGAAATTCTCAACTAACCATATTTAGCTACTAGGTGGAGGTTGCCCCCCGTGGGGAGATTCGATCTACCTCTCCTTCATTTTAGGGTGAGTTCAATGTGAACGTGATGGTGAGAGGCTCAATGTGGAGCTTTGTGCGTCTACAACACCTTTGTTTTAGGAAAAAATAAGCACCTTATAATGTGAAATTATAAAATCCTTATTAAAACATGCTAAAAATCCTTATTTTAAAAAACTTGTTTGTCTTGCCAGATAAAACAAACATAAAATTATGGGGATAGTTTATTGTGTGGCCTTTCTCCCCCCTCCCTCCCATATTCAGGACATTTACCGCATTTCTAGGGTTGTAACATCGAAAGTTCAAGATCTACGGCGGCCACATGAAATCATAGCAAGGATTGGGATGAAAGCCCCATGTTAAGCTCTTTGGTCCATATATGCACCATATGCTACCAAAGGGAGGGGTGGCCTCGACGCCGTTCTCTAGGCTATGATGCTCATCAGCTGCCGTTATAATCCATGCAAATTATCGAGGGGCCGAAAATTCACGGGACCTAGCGCAAGTGTAATCATACGACCCCTAGAGGGTGTGGTAAAACATCGAGAGCGGCATGCGTAGGCCCTCACGTAGGCTGTGGGCAACTGGGGCCATATCCCATGCTGGATCAAGCCACAGAGTGGGAATGCGTCCGTCCTGTGAAGGGAGTGCGGGGCCCGTTCCTTCATTTGCCTCAAATCTCGTTGCCGCGTGATGTTAGACCTAGTAACCAAGGACTGTCCCGTGCATTGCACTCAGCTGGAACCACAACATGCATGCACACATGGCCACATATGAGTCTACACGGCGGGGATGCATGGTTCGGGGGCTGGCACAAGTGTCGCGGGTCATGTGTCTAGGTGCTACTCCACTTGGGTCTAAACAGTGGGGGTGCATGGTTTGGATCTAGCTACCGAGAGGTAACGCGCCCGGTTTGTGCCTAGGCGGTGCATCACGGGGCCTGGCGTGGTCTCATCATATGACCCATGAAGGGTATGGTCAAATACCGAGAGGGGCATGCATAAACCCTCACGCGGGGTAAGTGTAAACGAGGCCATATCGCATGTTGGATATAGCCAATAGGAGGGAACAAGTCCAGCATGCGGACGGTGTGTGGGGCTCGTACCTTCACTTTCCTCAAAATTCGGTGCCGCTTCATGTGGGCCCTAACCACAAAGGCCCATCCCGTGCATCACACTCACCTGGACCCACACCGTGCAAGCACACTTGGCCACGTAGACACACACCGATAAACCTTGACAATAGCTAGGGTTTAATAATTATCCATTCATTTTACCTAATCGGTACAACATAGCTAGCGATGAACAAAAAAGCTAGATGCCATGTGAAATTAAATGTGCCAACTGTCCCTTCTATTTTTTTTCAGTAGTTCTCCCTTCTAGTATTTAGTAGTACTGCGCAAAACAAAAAAATGTCCCTCCTATTTTTCTGTTTTTTTAACACACTATTTTGGTGTTCGGTTTATGTTGCCACGTTTGTGGACCGACATTGTGCACTTTTTCTTTTGCTTGGTTGGTTGATTGGCTGGTTCGGGCAAATCTCTGGGTGTGCACGATGCCGTGTACGTGCATGTTTCTACCTAAATTTCAAAAGTGACGAATTGTGCGCGGCCTTGACCTCTCTCTCCCAAACAAACTGAATTTTCACTCCCCAAATATCGCTCCCGCCTCTAGCGTTCGATCGCCTCTGCCTATCCACCCACGTCTTCGTCGCCGCCCACTACTCGCCGCCGCCAAAAATCCCACATTCTTGCCAGCGAGGATGATCCTACCTGCCGTGGGAGGGGGCGTGGCTGGTGCGCTCCGTGCGGCGGATGTGGACCCCATGAAGGAACTAGTCGACAAGGACGTCGTCGCCGCCGATTCGCAGCCATAGCTGGTCCAACACAGCACCAACGACGACGAATCGGTTAGTGTGTGCAGATATTAATCCTAGAATTTGCCTTCTCGAGGTTAACCCTAGAAATTGCTCTCTTGTTATTCCTCGCTATTCGTATAGACAATCGTACTATTCGCCTTTTTTTATTAATCGTACGGTTATCAGTCCTAGGGTTTGCAATTAGATGAATGGATCATTTGTATTCCATTTTATGCCTGTCTTTCATATAACCAAAGTTTTAGGAAACCAATACAAAGAAAAAACAATCCATTTATGCCTGCCTTTGATATAATGTACAATTCGCTGGCATGAGATTTTTTTCTTCTAATACCAGATTGCAGATTTGGAAGAATGGGAGAACTACCTACAGCCGAGGGAAGCTTTCAGAAAGAAAATCTTCAAGTGGCTCATGGCTGCAAAGATTGTGTACCGGCGTAACGGTCGCTATAAATGCCCGTTCTGCAGGAAAGAGAACCAGCATTCCAAAACCACAGCAATTGCAGCTTACAGAAAGAGGTGGCATCTTAAGGCAAAACCTGCTGAGTTGGCCAACAAATTGGGGAGGGTGAAGACCTAAAATCATATAGTCATGTTTGTTTTTGTGTTCTATCGACACCAAATGTAAAAACATTATGGGCCCACATGAACAAGTATCAATCTTGATCTCCTTCGGCAGTCAGTGCCACATTGGCCAACATGAACAAGTGTTGATCTCATTGGACTTACATCCTGGCAAAATTCGGTGTCATTCTGAACCTGCTTCATGGGAGGCCTTTCGGGATGGGAAGGGTCCGTCTCAAAGCATGTTTTTGTCGAAATCCTTGAAGTGGACCAACAACCTTGTACCAACATGACTAGCATCATTGCCAAGTTTCGTAGCTTTTTGACGTTGTAAGGATTATCTAGGGCTTTCGCGTCGATAAATCATATAATACTTACGTTTTTTTCTCTGCCTGTTTTTTTTCTACGCTCGAGGGTGGGCTGCCATGCATGCGTGTCGTTGGGTTGTGTAAAGAAGCCCACCCGTTGGACCGAGCGATGTCCTCCGCCGTTGCATGCGCCCGAGCGAGCCTACGTTGCATGCGGTTGCATGCATGCGTCCGCTTCAGCCTACGTTGCATGCGTGCACATACGCGAAGGAGCACGCGCCGCAGAGCCGTCCCCGATTGGCCCGACTGACGGCACATAGGGCAGCACTTAAACTTCGCATTTTGATTCACACTACGGTTTCCCACGCGTGTACACTCCCGATGCCGCGGTGGGTGGAAAATTTGTTCACATTTGACCCCATTACTGCCACGGTGGCTATTTAAGCCACCTATCATGTTCCTCTTCCTCTCACACCCTTCATCCATCTCCCATACTCTCCCACCTGCATTTTGTGCCTACCCTTCTTCTTCTTCACCACAAACAGCCCCAAGAACCAGCCCGCCGCAGCCATGCAGTACACCGGGCCAACCTACCGCTCCCCCCCACCGTGCTGGAGATGCTCTACCCCGCCGGGGTGTACGTCGAGAGCACCCTTCGTGTGTGGGCGATGTCAAGGTGGAGGGGCGCAAGGGGGTTCACCGACTTCTTCCTTGGGGCCGGCTACGGGCACCTCCCTCGGGGATCTCCAAGGATGTACCGAGTCGAGGAGGTCATCCACAACGGGGTTGTGGTTGCTATCCTTGCCCACTTCACCAACCCCTTCAACGTGTTCTACCTTCTCGGTCGCGTGTTCTGGTGTGGCTGCGAGTTCATAGCTTTCACCACCCATAACATCTTCACAGACTACGACAACGTCTTCCCCACCGATGAGCGCATGCACACTCTGCCGTACCCCATCAACAACACCGCGGAGGAGCAGTGAAGGGCGCCCGGAGGAGGAGCAAGGAGGAGCCTGGTGGAGAAGCGGTGGCCATCTATCTATCTATCTATCTTTTTTAGCTAAAAAATCTATCTATCTATATTTGTCTTGGTGTTATTTAAGTTGTAAGCGTACTATTAATTCATGTTGTGGGCTTTGGTTGGCCCGAATTATCTATATTTATTATACAAAGTTTTCCAATGGTTGGGCTTTTTTGGAACCGTTTTAATCTCTGGCATTTTAGTCATAGGAAAAAATTGTCTCAAAAAAAGTCATAGGAAGAAAACAATCACGCGCCGCCCCTCTCATCCAATGCAGAACCGCCGCCACCATCGTCCTTCCCCTCACCCATCGCCATTACAACCGTGACATCTCCTCCCTCTCCTTCTCCTCCTTCTCGTGGCCACAACTTTGCTCGTCTCCTCTTCCACATCCAACCCCCTTCTTCCATCCACGCAAGAACCTCGATGGAGGAGCAGATCGCTGGCGGCGACCAGGTCAAGATGGCCAGGTTGATGGAGATCCGTTCTTGGTTTAACAACATAAGGCAGTTGAACTAGACGGCAATGGCCACTTTCAGGGAAATGACATCCAGGGAGAAGAAAAAGCTTTTTCCCCCGCCCGCACAACCGAGGCACGACATCGAGATCCTCCTGTGGGCGATGGAGCAGGCCAATTCGTCCAGCCCATGGGACAGGCGCAGGTGGTGGGTGTTCAGATCCAGGGTAGAGCATCCACTGGATCAGGAACCCACGGTGCACGAGGTGCCGTTGCAGATTGTGGAGCCTCCAACCGAGTCGAAGATGACTCCGAAGCGCAAGAGGAGGAGGACAGTGGTCACGACATCGCTTCCCCGCCGTTCTCCACGCTTCCCTCGCCGCTCCCCTCAACTAAACGGCGGCGGTACCGTTGTTTAGAGTAAGCTTCCCCACTCCTAATCTTCCTACTGCTCATACTTACAGTCATGGTGGTAGTGATTGAGCACATGCTTTTGGGGGCTGGATTATGATGTATATGAACCCTAGGCTAAATTTGTACTGTTGTAGTGGTAGTATTTGATGTTCACCTGCACTTCTACTCCAAAAATTTGTTATGTGTCTTTCTATTATTAAGTGCTTGATACTATATTTGAACCTTTTTTTGAGTTGTTGATTGCTTTTTGGTAGAGCTACCAGCTCTTATGGAGATGCTCATGTTGTATGTCTTGTTCTCCATGATTTGTACTAGCATTCTGTGCAATTAGATGCCATGACAAGCCATGTAGCATATTTATTTATTGCCTCCAACATGCCATCATTTTACTTTGTGCATATTAGCAAGTATAAATTTGTCAGCTATAAAACTTTGCGAATTTGCTTGATGGTTCCCACTAAACTATAAACCCCCCTTTTTTCAAAGTAAGCCACTGACATCCGGGTCCCACGGCAGTCACGCACACACAAATGCTCCTAGTCATGTGGCCCCTGGCCCACTGGTCATCCTCGATGGCTAGCCAACCTCAGTGTGCCTCTACCAATAACAGCAGCCCTTTCTATTATAAAACTATGCAACTTTGCTTGAAGGTTGCCACTAAAAATAGAACTCCTATGGCCATGCTTCCTAAAAATTATTTGCATTATGTTGTCAATACTTTCATGCCATGCCTTTTGTTGCTATGACAAGTTTATGTTGCATGGTAAAATCTTGCTCTGAAGTGGCCATGTTAATATAATTGTTTGATGTTAAAAGTAAGTTGCACTTGTGAGCTTGGTTTTGTTTGCTTGTTGTAACCATCATGTCAACACTGTTTGTCATTATAACTATTTCAGCATAACTGTAATTTTCACTAAGTCCTAACCTGTAACAGAAACTTTGCCATTCGTGTTTCGCAGGAAAAAACTGGAGTTCACAAGGCTGGAGACCTGGAGTTGTGAGGCTAGGAGGCTGATGGCGCTGCTGCTGACTGATCCTTCTTCTTCCAGCTTTTGTTCCTCCTTCTCTCTACTCGTTGGATTCCTGGGCTACATCCCTATGTGTTGTTAATGTATTAAGTTGATCCTTTGAATTTATTGTATTAGATTTAATGTGGAAGTACCTTAATCTCTACGAAAGAGATGTTGGTTCTATGACTGATAATTTCTAGGTGCATGCTTAAATTCAATATTTAGGGATTTTTTTTGAATTGTTTGGATTGCTTACCACATGTGTCACGTGGTCAATATTTAGGGATTATTAACATATGAAAACAACAATTCGATCACCTATGTAAATGTGTACAACATAATTTTCAAGATAAATTGAAACATGACACGTGCACATGCAATTTGCCAACAAGTCCAGTTGTAGTAGAAAAAGACAGCATGTGCACGTATCCAACCGTGCCTCCTACGATTTTGTTCCATGCTTTTGTCGCCACATGTCTTTGGAAGTAAAAAAATATAAGGTGATTTTCTCATAATAAACCGTTTTGGAGAGAAATTTGCAACCAACCAAAAATATCTACTACCTGCAACTTGGCCCCCGTGGGGAGATTGGACCGACTCCTAGATTATAGGGTGAGGCCATCGTGATCGTGAGAGGAGAATTCTTTTTTTCGAGGGAAGGTAGGAATTTTGTGTGGTTACAAAATGGACCTTATTGTAATTAAGGAAATTATTATTTAACAGAAACCTTGCTATTTTCAAGCCATTATAAAAATAACTAAATTGTTTTGGAAAAAAAGTTGATTATGGGTTAGTTCATTTTGTGGACACATACGTGTAGTGGTGCATGCTGTGGGCCCAGGTGTCTCTAGGTGCATGCAGTGTATCATGCTGGCTAGGGGTGCACAAGGTAGTAACCTGGTGAATCGGGGTGAAAGTCTTGTGCTAATTCTATTTTGTGGTGTGCGACATATGAGTCTACCCGGGGGGAATGCTTGGCTTGGGGGCCGGTGTAAGTGGTGTGGGTCTACTGCATAAGTGGTGCGCCACGTGAGTCTAGACGGCGGGGGTGCATGGTTTGGATCTATTGGAAATATGCCCTAGAGGCAATAATAAATGGTTATTATTATATTTCTTTGTTCATGGTAATTGTCTATTGTTCATGCTATAATTGTATTATCCGGAAATCGTAATACATGTGTGAATACATAGACCACAACGTGTCCCTAGTAAGCCTCTAGTTGACTAGCTCGTTGATCAACAGATAGTCATGGTTTCCTGACTATGGACATTGGATGTCATTGATAACGGGATCACATCATTAGGAGAATGATGTGATGGACAGGACCCAATCCTAAGCATAGCATAAAAGATCGTGTAGTTTCGTTTGCTAGAGCTTTTCCAATGTCAAGTATCTTTTCCTTAGACCATGAGATCGTGCAACTCCCGGATACCGTAGGAGTGCTTTGGGTGTGCCAAACGTCACAACGTAACTGGGTGACTATAAAGGTGCACTACGGGTATCTCCGAAAGTGTCTGTTGGGTTGGCACGGATCGAGACTGGGATTTGTCACTCCGTGTGACGGAGAGGTATCTCTGGGCCCACTCGGTAATGCATCATCATAATGAGCTCAATGTGACTAAGGCGTTAGTCACGGGATCATGCATTGCGGTACGAGTAAAGAGACTTGCCGGTAACGAGATTGAACAAGGTATTGGGATACCGACGATCGAATCTCGGGCAAGTAACATACCGATTGACAAAGGGAATTGCATACGGATTGATTGAATCCTCGACACCGTGGTTCATCCGATGAGATCATCGTGGAGCATGTGGGAGCCAACATGGGTATCCAGATCCCGCTGTTGGTTATTGACCGGAGAGGCGTCTCGGTCATGTCTGCATGTCTCCCGAACCCGTAGGGTCTACACACTTAAGGTCCGGTGACGCTAGGGTTGTAGAGATATATGTATGCAGAAACCCGAAAGTTGTTCGGAGTCCCGGATGAGATCCCGGACGTCACGAGAGGTTCCGGAATGGTCCGGAGGTGAAGAATTATATATAGGAAGTCCAGTTTCGGCCACCGGGAAAGTTTCGGGGGTTACCGGTATTGTACCGGGACCACCGGAAGGGTCCCGGGGGTCCACCGGGTGGGGCCACCTGTCCCGGAGGGCCCCGTGGGCTGAAAGTGGAAGGCAACCAGCCCTTAGTGTGCTGGGGCGCCCCCCTTGGGCCTTCCCCCATGCGCCTAGGGTTGGGAACCCTAGGGGGAGCTTCCCCCTTGCCTTGGGGGGCAAGGCACCCCTTTCCACCCCTTGGCCGCCGCCCCCCAACCCTAGATGGGTTTTGGCCGCCCCCCCCCTCCCAAGGGGGCCTATATAAAGGGGGGAGGGAGGGCAGCAAACTACAGCCTTGGGCGCCTCCCTCCTCCCCTGCAACCTCTCTCTCTCTCTCTCTCTCTCTCTCTCTCTCTCTCTCTCTCTCTCTCTCTCTCGCAGAAGCTCGGCGAAACCCTGCCGGAGACCCGCTACATCCACCACCACGCCGTCGTGCTGCTGGATCTCCATCAACCTCTCCTTCCCCCTTGCTGGATCAAGAAGGAGGAGACGTCGCTGCACCGTACGTGTGTTGAACGCGGAGGTGCCGTCCGTTCGGCACTCAGTCATCGGTGATTTGGATCACGGCGAGTACGACTCCGTCATCCACGTTCATTGGAACGCTTCCGCTCACGATCTACAAGGGTAGGTAGATGCACTCCCTTCCCCTCGTTGCTAGTATACTCCATAGATGCATCTTGGTGAGCGTAGGAAAATTTTAAAATTATGCTACGATTCCCAACAGTGGCATCATGAGCCAGGCCTATGCGTAGTTACTATGCACGAGTAGAACACAAAGCAGTTGTGGGCGTTGAGTTTGCCAATTCTTCTTGCCGCTACTAGTCTTTTCTTGTTTCGGCGGCATTGTAGGATGAAGCGGCCCGGACCGACCTTACACGTACACTTACGTGAGACAGGTTCCACCGACTGACATGCACAAGTTGCATAAGGTGGCTAGCGGGTGTCTGTCTCTCCTACTTTAGTCGGAACGGATTCGATGAAAAGGGTCCTTATGAAGGGTAAATAGAAATTGGCAAATCACGTTGTGGTCATACGTAGGTAAGAAACGTTCTTGCTAGAAACCTACAAACCACGTAAAAACTTGCAACAACAATTAGAGGACGTCTAACTTGTTTTTGCAGCATATGCCTTGTGATGTGATATGGCCAGAAGATGTGATGAATGATATATGTGATGTATGAGATTGATCATATTCTTGTAATAGGAATCACGACTTGCACGTCGATGAGTATGACAACCGGCAGGAGCCATAGGAGTTGTCTTTATTATTTTGCATGACCTGCGTGTCATTGAATAACGCCATGTAAATTACTTTACTTTGTTGCTAAACGCGTTAGCCATAGAAGTAGAAGTAATCGTTGGCGTGACGACTTCATGAAGACACAATGCTGGAGATCATGATGATGGAGATCATGGTGTCATGCCGGTGACAAAGATGATCATGGTGCCCCGAAGATGGAGATCAAAGGAGCATAATGATATTGGCCATATCATGTCATTATTTGATTGCATGTGATGTTTATCATGTTTTTGCATCTTATTTGCTTAGAACGACGGTAGTAAGTAAGATGATCCCTTATAATAATTTCAAGAAAGTGTTCACCCTAACTGTGCACCGTTGCGAAGGTTCGTTGTTTCGAAGCACCACGTGATGATCGGGTGTGATAGATTCTAACGTTCGAATACAACGGGTGTTGACGAGCCTAGCATGTACAGACATGGCCTCGGAACACACGCAATACACTTAGGTTAACTTGACGAGCCTAGCATGTACAGACATGGCCTCGGAACACGGAGGACCGAAAGGTCGAGCATGAGTCGTATAGAAGATACGATCAACATGGAGATGTTCACCGATCTTGACTAGTCCGTCTCACGTGATGATCGGACACGGCCTAGTTAAGCTCGGATCATGTTTCACTTAGATGACGAGAGGGATGTCTATCTGAGTGGGAGTTCATTAAATGATTTGATTAGATGAACTCAATTATCATGAACTTAGTCTAAAATCTTTACACTATGTCTTGTAGATCAAATGGCCAACGTTGTCCTCAATTTCAACGCGTTCCTAGAGAAAACCAAGCTGAAAGATGATGGCAGCAACTATACGGACTGGGTCCGGAACCTGAGGCTCATCCTCATAGTAGCCAAGAAAGATTATGTCTTAGAAGCACCGCTAGGTGATGCACCAATCCCACAGAACCAAGACGTTATGAACGCTTGGCAATCACGTGCTGATGATTACTCCCTCGTTCAGTGCGGCATGCTTTACAGCTTAGAACCGGGTCTCCAAAAGCGTTTTGAGAAACATGGAGCATATGAGATGTTCGAGGAGCTGAAAGTGGTTTTTCAAGCTCATGCCCGGGTCGAGAGATATGATGTCTCCGACAAGTTCTTCAGCTGTAAAATGGAGGAGAACAGTTTTGTTAGTGAGCACATACTCAGAATGTCTGGGTTGCACAACCGCTTGTCTCAGCTGGGAGTTAATCTCCCGGATGACGCGGTCATTGACAGAATCCTCCAGTCGCTTCCACCAAGCTACAAGAGCTTTGTGATGAACTACAATATGCAGGGGATGGAAAAGACCATTCCCGAGGTATATTCAATGCTAAAATCAGCGGAAGGGGAGATCAGAAAAGAACATCAAGTGTTGATGGTGAATAAAACCACCAAGTTCAAGAAGGGCAAGGGTAAGAAGAACTTCAAGAAGGACGGCAAGGGAGTTGCCGCGCCCGGTAAACCAGTTACTGGGAAGAAGTCAAAGAATGGACCCAAACCCGGGACTGAGTGCTTTTATTGCAAGGGAAGTGGTCACTGGAAGCGGAACTGCCCCAAATATTTAGCGGACAAGAAGAAGGCCGGCAACACCCAAGGTATATGTGATATACAAGTAATTGATGTGTACCTTACCAGTACTCGTAGTAGCTCCTGGGTATTTGATACCGGTGCGGTTGCTCATATTTGTAACTCAAAGCAGGAACTACGGAATAAACGGAGACTGGCAAAGGACGAGGTGACGATGTGCGTCGGGAATGGTTCCAAGGTCGATGTGATCGCCGTCGGCACGCTACCTCTACATCTACCCACAGGGATTAGTTTTAAACCTTAATAATTGTTATTTAGTGCCAGCTTTGAGCATGAACATTGTGTCTGGATCTCGTTTAATTCGAGATGGCTACTCATTTAAATCCGAGAATAATGGTTGTTCCATTTATTTGAGAGATATGTTTTATGGTCATGCCCCGCTGGTCAATGGTTTATTTTTGATGAATCTCGAATGTGATGTTACACATGTTCATAGTGTGAATACCGAAAGATGTAAAGTTGATAACGATAGTCCCACATACTTGTGGCACTGCCGCCTTGATCACATTGGTGTCAAGCGCATGAAAAGCTCCATGCAGATGGACTTTTGGAGTCACTTGATTACGAATCATTTGTCACGTGCGAACCATGTTTCATGGGTAAGATGACCAAGACTCCGTTCTCCGGAACAATGGAGCGAGCAACCAACTTATTGGAAATCATACATACCGATGTGTGTGGTCCAATGAGTGTTGAGGCTCGCGGAGGATATCGTTATGTTCTCACTCTCACTGATGATTTAAGTAGATATGGATATGTCTACCTGATGAAACACAAGTCTAAAACCTTTGAAAAGTTCAAAGAATTTCAGAGTGAGGTTGAGAATCAACGTGACAGGAGAATAAAATTCCTACGATCAGATCGTGGTGGAGAATATTTAAGTCACGAGTTTGGTGCACACTTAAGGAAATGTGGAATAGTTTCACAGCTCACGCCGCCTGGAACACCTCAGAGAAATGGTGTGTCCGAACGTCGTAATCGCACTCTATTGGATATGGTGCGATCTATGATGTCTCTTACCGATTTACCGCTCTCATTTTGGGGTTATGCTTTAGAGACTGCCGCATTCACTTTAAATAGGGCTTCGTCGAAATCCGTTGAGACGACACCGTATGAATTATGGTTTGGGAAGAAACCTAAGCTGTTGTTTCTAAAAGTTTGGGGATCGATGCTTATGTCAAGAAACTTCAACCTGAAAAGCTCGAACCCAAATCGGAAAAATGCGTCTTCATAGGATACCCTAAGGAAACTATTGGGTATACCTTCTACCTCAGATCCGAAGGCAAGATCTTCGTTGCCAAGAACGGGTCCTTTCTGGAGAAGGAGTTTCTCTCAAAAGAATTGAGTGGGAGGAAAGTGGAACTTGATGAGGTGATAGTCACCCCTTCTGAACCGGAAAGTAGCGCAGCGCGGGAAAATGTTCCTATGGTGCCTACACCGACTGGGGAGGAAGTTAATGATGATGATCATGAAGCTTCGGATCAAGTTACTGAACTTCGTAGGTCCACAAGGACACGTTCCGCACCAGAGTGGTACGGCAACCCTGTCCTGGAAATCATGTTGTTAGACAACGGTGAACCTTCGAACTATGAAGAAGCGATGGCGGGCCCGGATTCCGACAAATGGCTAGAAGCCATGAAATCCGAGATAGAATCCATGTATGAAAACAAAGTATGGACTTTGACTGACTTGCCCAATGAGCGGCGAGCCATAGAAAACAAATGGATCTTTAAGAAGAAGACGGACGCAGATGGTAATGTGACCATCTACAAAGCTCGACTTGTCGCTAAGGGTTATCGACAAGTTCAAGGGGTTGACTACGATGAGACTTTCTCACCCGTAGCGAAGCTGAAGTCCGTCCGAATCATGTTAGCAATTGCCGCATACTATGATTATGAGATATGGCAGATCGACGTCAAAACGGCATTCCTTAACGGCTTCCTTAAGGAAGAGTTGTATATGATGCAGCCGGAAGGTTTTGTCGATCCTAAGAATGCTAACAAAGTATGCAAGCTCCAGCGCTCAATCTATGGGCTGGTGCAAGCATCTCGGAGTTGGAACATTCGCTTTGATGAGATGATCAAAGCGTTTGGGTTTACACAGACTTATGGAGAAGCCTGTGTTTACAAGAAAGTGAGTGGGAGCTCTGTAGCATTTCTCATATTATATGTGGATGACATATTATTGATGGGAAATGATATAGAATTCTTGGAAAGTATAAAGGCCTATTTGAATAAGTGTTTTTTAATGAAGGACCTTGGAGAAGCTGCTTATATATTAGGCATCAAGATCTATAGAGATAGATCAAGACGCCTCATTGGTCTTTCACAGAGTACATACCTTGACAAGATATTGAAGAAGTTCAGTATGGATCAGTCCAAGAAGGGGTTCTTGCCTGTATTGCAAGGTGTGCAATTGAGCACGGCTCAATGCCCGACCACGGCAGAAGATATAGAAGAGATGAGTGTCATCCCCTATGCCTTGGCCATAGGGTCTATTATGTATGCCATGCTGTGTACCAGACCTGATGTAAACCTTGCCGTAAGTTTGGTAGGAAGGTACCAAAGTAATCCCGGCAAGGAACACTGGACAGCGGTCAAGAATATCCTGAAGTACCTGAAGAGGACTAAGGATATGTTTCTCGTTTATGGAGGTGACGAAGAGCTCGTCGTAAAGGGTTACGTCGACGCTAGCTTCGACACAGATCTGGATGACTCGAAGTCACAGACCGGATACGTGTATATTTTGAATGGAGGAGCAGTAAGCTGGTGCAGTTGCAAGCAAAGCGTCGTGGCGGGATCTACATGTGAAGCGGAATACATGGCAGCCTCGGAGGCAGCACAGGAAGCAGTCTGGATGAAGGAGTTCATTACCGACCAAGGGGTGATTCCCAATGCGTCGGGCCCGATGACTCTCTTCTGTGACAACACTGGAGCTATTGCCCTTGCGAAGGAGCCCAGGTTTCACAGGAAGACCAGGCATATCAAGCGTCGCTTCAACTCCATTCGTGAAAGTGTTCAAAATGGAGACATAGATATTTGTAAAGTACACACGGACCTGAATGTAGCAGATCCGTTGACTAAACCTCTCCCTAGGGCAAAACATGATCAACACCAGGACGCAATGGGTGTTCGATTCATCACAATGTAACTAGATTATTGACTCTAGTGCAAGTGGGAGACTGTTGGAAATATGCCCTAGAGGCAATAATAAATGGTTATTATTATATTTCTTTGTTCATGGTAATTGTCTATTGTTCATGCTATAATTGTATTATCCGGAAATCGTAATACATGTGTGAATACATAGACCACAACGTGTCCCTAGTAAGCCTCTAGTTGACTAGCTCGTTGATCAATAGATAGTCATGGTTTACTGACTATGGACATTGGATGTCATTGATAACGGGATCACATCATTAGGAGAATGATGTGATGGACAGGACCCAATCCTAAGCATAGCATAAAAGATCGTGTAGTTTCGTTTGCTAGAGCTTTTCCAATGTCAAGTATCTTTTCCTTAGACCATGAGATCGTGCAACTCCCGGATACCGTAAGAGTGCTTTGGGTGTGCCAAACGTCACAACGTAACTGGGTGACTATAAAGGTGCACTACGGGTATCTCCGAAAGTGTCTGTTGGGTTGGCACGGATCGAGACTGGGATTTGTCACTCCGTGTGACGGAGAGGTATCTCTGGGCCCACTCGGTAATGCATCATCATAATGAGCTCAATGTGACTAAGGCGTTAGTCACGGGATCATGCATTGCGGTACGAGTAAAGAGACTTGCCGGTAACGAGATTGAACAAGGTATTGGGATACCGACGATCGAATCTCGGGCAAGTAACATACCGATTGACAAAGGGAATTGCATACGGATTGATTGAATCCTCGACATCTTGGTTCATCCGATGAGATCATCGTGGAGCATGTGGGATCCAACATGGGTATCCAGATCCCGCTGTTGGTTATTGACCGGAGAGGCGTCTCGGTCATGTCTGCATGTCTCCCGAACCCGTAGGGTCTACACACTTAAGGTCCGGTGACGCTAGGGTTGTAGAGATATATGTATGCGGAAACCCGAAAGTTGTTCGGAGTCCCGGATGAGATCCTGGACGTCACGAGAGGTTACGGAATGGTCCGGAGGTGAAGAATTATATATAGGAAGTCCAGTTTCGGCCACCGGGAAAGTTTCGGGGGTTACCGGTATTGTACCGGGACCACCGGAAGGGTCCCGGGGGTCCACCGGGTGGGGCCACCTGTCCCGGAGGGCCCCGTGGGCTGAAAGTGGAAGGGAACCAGCCCTTAGTGGGCTGGGGCGCCCCCCTTGGGCCTCCCCCCATGCGCCTAGGGTTGGGAACCCTAGGGGGGAGCTTCCCCCTTGCCTTGGGGGGCAAGGCACCCCTTTCCACCCCTTGGCCGCCGCCCCCCCAACCCTAGATGGGTTTTGGCCGGCCCCCCTCCCAACGGGGCCTATATAAAGGGGGGGAGGGAGGGCAGCAAACTACAGCCTTGGGCGCCTCCCTCCTCCCCTGCAACCTCTCTCTCTCTCTCTCTCGCAGAAGCTCGGCGAAGCCCTGCCGGAGACCCGCTACATCCACCACCACGCCGTCGTGCTGCTGGATCTCCATCAACCTCTCCTTCCCCCTTGCTGGATCAAGAAGGAGGAGACGTCGCTGCACCATACGTGTGTTGAACGCGGAGGTGCCGTCCGTTCGGCACTCAGTCATCGGTGATTTGGATCACGGCGAGTACGACTCCGTCATCCACGTTCATTGGAACGCTTCCGCTCGCGATCTACAAGGGTATGTAGATGCACTCCCTTTCCCTCGTTGCTAGTACACTCCATAGATGCATCTTGGTGAGCGTAGGAAAATTTTAAAATTATGCTACGATTCCCAACAGGATCTAGCTACCTTGAGGTAACGCATCCGGTTTGCCTACTGAGTGCGGGCCCGTTCCTCCGTTTTCATCGGTGCTTTCTCTTGGGTCAACGGAGAACAATCCAAACGCACATGCTAGGTCCCGGCCTTTCTTGGGTCCCGTGTGCCATATTCGGGACAGTTGCCGCATTTCTAGGGTAGTACATCGGGAATTCACAATCTATACCGCGGCCACATGAAATCAAAGCAGGGAATGGGGTAACAATCACATGCTAAGCTCTTTGGTCCATATATATGGGCCATGTGCCACCAAAGAGAAGGGCCACCTCGGAGCCATTGTCCATTGAGAGGAAACGAGTCTGGCCTATGAACGGTGTGCGGGGCCTACCCCTTCATCTGCTTCAGAACTCCGTGCCGCAAGATGTGGACCCTAGCAACCAAGGCTCGTCCCGTGCGCCGCACGCCAAATGGACCCACACCATGCATGCACGCGTGGCCAAGTAGACACTCACCGGTCAACCTTGACAATGTACACAAGACGCATGCGCACTCATTAGCCATCTAGCCCCCAGCCATGCACACCTAGCCAGCTTCACTCAAACCGTGCACCGTTTGCCAGGTTCACCCACACCATCCATCCATTATTGACCCCACCTCGGTTCGTTGGACCTCCGACACGAGTCCCTTCCCTCGGCATGCCAGGTATGTCAAAGCAACACGCCACTACACATATTGCACACCGAGATACGACGTCATTCACTAGTGCCAGCAAACCTGTGCACCTGAGCATCTCTACCCATGGTGGACACTAGCGCATGGTTAGGATCGAGAAGCCTAGCGGCACATGATGTCGGCCCGATTGGCTGGGGGTGCATGACATGGGTCCAGATGAAATGCATGGCATCGCATGGATCCACATTCCCCTGCCCAATACCAAACAGCGGGCATATACCAGACGAATCCAAGCGGTCGCTGACGAAGCTTGGAAGCCATGTGTTATGTGCATGCTGAATTTCAATATTTAGGAATTATTAACATACGAAAACAATAATTCAAGCGTCTATGTAAAGGTGTACAACATAATTTTCAATAAAAAATGAAACATGACACGTGCACATGCAACTTGCCAACAAGTGCACTTGTAGTACAAAAGGACAACATGTGCACGTATCCCACCATGCCTTCTACAATTTTTGTTCCATGTTTTTTCGCCACATATCTTTGGAAGGAAAAAAAAGAATGTGATTGTCCCATAAAAAACCGTGATGGCGAGATGGTTGCAACCAACCAAGATAGATAGTGCATGGAAGTTGTCCCCCGTGGGGAGATTGGATCGACCACTCCTAGATTATAGGGCGAGGCCACCGTGAACGTGATCGTGAGAGGGTGAAGAAGGATTCATTTTTTCGAGGGAAAGGAAGTAATTTTGTGGGTTTACAAAAAGGAATGCACCCCTTTTTGAGTGACAAAAAATGCACGTTATAATGTGTAATTAATGAAATTATAATTTAACAGAAACCTTGCTATTTTCAAGCAATTTAAAAACAACTTACTTGTTTTGGCAAAAAAATGTTGATAATGCGATAGTACATTTTTTGGACACTTACGTGTAGTGGTGCATGTTGTGGAAATCGGGGTGGAAGTCTTGTGCTAAGCTATTTTGCGGGGTGCGGCATATGAGTCTGCACGGGGAATGGTTGGCTTGGGGGCCGGCGTAAGTGATGTGGGTCTAGTGTCTAAGTGGTGCACCACGTGGGTCTAGACGGCGGGCGTGCATGGTTTGGATCTAGCTACCTTGAGGTAACGTGTCCGGTTTGCGCAATGAATGCGGGCCCGTTCCTCCATTTTCGTCGATGCTCTCTCTCGGGTCAACAGAGAACAATCCAAAAGCGCATGCAAGGTCCCGTCCTTTCTTGGAGCCCGCGCTTGCCATATTCGGGACATTTGCCGCATTTCTAGGGCAGTATCCTCGGAAATTCAGGATCTATACAGCGGCCACATGAAATCACAGCAGGGATTGGGGTGACCGTTCCATGCTAAGCTCTGGTCCATATATGTGCCATGTGCGACCAATGGGCAGGGCCGCCTCAGAGCCATTGTTAAGGGCAAAAAATGCCGGGTCTCGTCTGCCGCCGCTATAATCCGTGCAAATTCATGAGGGATCCAAATTTCTTGGGACCTTTCGCGGTGTGGGTGTGGTCGAACATCGAGAGCGGCACGCATAAGCCTTCACATAGGTTGTGTGTAAACGAGACCAAAACACATCCCGGAGCTAGCCATCGAGAGGGAACAAGTCCTGCTTGTGGACGAAGACTGGGGCCCGTCCCTTCATCTGCTTCAGAACTCTGTGCCGCAAGTTGTGGGCCCTACCCACCAAGGCACATCCCGTGCGCCGCACGCAAACTGGACCCACACCATGCATGCACGCATGGCCACATAGACAACCACCATTCAACCTTGATAATGTACAGATGACGCATGCGCACTCATTAGCCATCTAGCCCCCCAGCCATGCAAACCTAGCCACCTAAACTCAAACCATGCACCATTAGCCAGGTTGACCCACACCATACATCCAGCATTGACCCCATCGTGGTTCGTTGGACCTTCGACGAGCCCCTTCGGTATGCCAGGCACGCCAAAGAGACACGCGGCTACACATATTGCACACCGAGATCCGACGTCATTCACTAGTGCTAGCAAACCTGTCCACATGAGCATCTCTGCGCATGGTGGACACTAGCTCGTTGTTTGGATCGAGAAGGCTAGCGGCGCATGTTTTGGCCCGGTTGGCTCGGGGTGCATGATATGGGTCCAGACGAAACACATGGCATCGCGTGGATCAACATTCCCCTCCTCGGTACCGGACATCCGATATATGGCAGACGAATCCGCGCGGTTGCTGACGAAGTTTTGTCACATCCATTTGCCATTCCATTGTTTGTAAAGTTTTACAACATATTTTAGGACAAATATAAAACATGACACGTGCAGATGAAACAAGCCTACAAATTCAGTTGTCCCACTGTATGACTTTGTTCTGTGTAATGAGGGAGCAGTTGCATTACACAATTTTTTGAAGGGAAGTTGCATTACTCCTAAATCATGGCTGTGCACGATCAGGCTATTCATTTTAGTGAGAAGTTACATTTTGACGTGGCAAGACGTGGTGGTGTGAACAACGCACAGGGAGGTGTGAACGTGGCAACAACTTCTTTTGACTGCCCAGGACTAAATCGGCGGCTCCGCTTCCCCATTAGCATTTATCTCATCGCCGCCCCGCTCTTCCCGTCCTCTTCTCCATCCACAAATACGAGGGTTTTCTCCTCCCACGCCTCACCACTCGCCTGCCCATCCCGCCGCTGCACCTCCGCCGTCGAGATGCCCAAGCGCACCATGGGAGGGAGGGCCGACGCCATGGCGCACGAAGCATCCAAGCGCCGTGTGAAGCTGCACATGGAGAAACCCCTCCCCGCCGGCGAGGGGTCCAGCCGGCAGCAGGGCGGCCTTGACGTCGTCGACCACGTCCAGGCTCCGGTGCAGGTGTCACCTACGCCGGAGCAGGTGACTCCTCTGCCACGCCATCTGCCTCCTCTCCCGCAGCCCGTGGTCAACGTCGACGGCGTCGACGGCGACAACGACGAAGAAGAGGTCAGTCCTATTTTAGGAAATATCCTAGGTTTCCTTGTTCAGTCCCTTATCTATTTTTGGGCATGGCTAGGGTTTCTGCTTTTCTTCCATCTATGAAATCCGTACCTAGATTCATTAGATCTGGTAGGTTTCAAGGGCGGATCCACATGGGTGCATGGGTGTGGGGGTTGGCTCCTCATTGTATAGGTTATCTTGTTTTTAAGATCTACCAACCACTCCGATCCATGGCTCTCGTGCATCCAAAATGTGTTGATGCCAAATTTTAAGATAGATCTACCAACCACCCAAAAAAATTTGCCCGAAATTTCTTATATATGGTTCTTTTATTGCTAAATGGACTAAAAGTGGTGTAGTTTATGCACTAAACTTCATGTCAATTTGTATAAAACTAGCCTCTCACGCTTAATCTAGCAGACACATTTTTTGTCGTTCAATTTGCTCAACACCAATTGCTTGATTCCTGGAGTCCAATTACCATAGGCTGTAATATTTTAGACTTGTTATCATCCCTACTTGAAATATATTATTTGGTTGCTTATTTTCAGCATAATATTTTCTGCAAGTAAAGGATAACAACACCATGCCTTGTTTACGAAAATGTCATACTAAATAATCTTCATTTTCTGTCATTCATGTCTGTACTGTCAGTATGATGGAAAAATAATATTTTCACATGAACATTTTAGATATTACTCCTAACTCTTTAATTTCTTGAGTAACAGAAGCAGAGGCAGAAGAATGCCTTCTGGACTCAAAAGCCAACTTGATCTCAGCCGTTTGAAAAATATTGTTGTGGTTTTGGTTTGCAATATAAATTTTTGAACACCCAACTTTGAAATCCTGGATGCGAAGCTGTGTTGCTAGGTTGCATTAGTTTAGGCATGTATATGACATTTTTTGATCTATATAAAATATTCTGCTATTTATGTGGGACCAGGTAGCTGCTCTGGCTCCTCAGACGGAGCAGGTGTCTCCTCTGCCACGGGTGACGCCTCCTGTGCCCGAGCCTGTGGTCGTCGGCGATGTCAACAAAGAAGACGTTAGTCATCTATCTCCTTTAATTTTTTGTAAAATCCTAGGTGTGCTCTGGTCAGTCCTTTTGTCTATTTTTGGGGAAGGCCAGGGTTTCTTTTTATCTTTGATCGATGGACTCCATATCAATATTCTATAGATGTGTTAGGTAACTAGCTAGGTTACATGTGTTGAGCCCTGTATAGGCAATATTTTGATCTAGATAAATTATTCTGCTAATAAATCCACCTAGGTTTGGTGACTGTGCTAATACAAATACGTAGCTTGACCTTGGAATTGAATTGGTCATCCTGATCTTTTCTGTTTGGCCAGAATTGGTAAAGCTGCCAAATCTGCATCTGATCCGGCCCAACACTTTGTTCCTTTTGTGGGCCTGCACAAGTGGGAGGCAGAGAGAAAAGCGAGCGATGGCCCCAACCCCAACCCCACCCCCATTCCCAATCCCACCACACTTCGTTCTTTGCAGAGACAGAGAGGCGACGCGGAGGGCGACGGCTAGGGTTTGCCAAGCCGTCACCTTGGCCGCCCCCGTCGTCGTCAAATCGGCCGGATCCGCGTGGCCACCCACTCCCCCCTGCTCCGGCCACGATCCTCCACTGCTTCGTTGACAGCAACGTCCAACAACGGCACCTCTTATTCCCAATCCTGGTCACGCCGCCCGAAGCTCCGGTGGTGCCAGCTTCGAACAAGTCTACTCCGGCCCCATCTGGTACCACTTCGCAGGTAAGATTGATCTTCCATGCCCTTCGAATGTCGATCTGGCCTTAATTTTGCGATCTAGCAGCACCGCCCAAGTTAAAATCTGACACTTGCTTGTGTGCATGTTTCGGGTATTCGCAGATTTACTGTCAACTAGTAGGTCATATTGCAACAAGTAATTTTACAGCAAGATAATCTGACAATGTACTGCGTAATCATGGTTTTACTTGTTCGTATGGGTAGTAATGGGTAAACACTTTCGTGCAAGTAAGAGAAAAAGGTGGGTGTTGGCCAGCATACCTTGCTCGTCGACATAGCCTTCACTATGCTATCATCTTGCTTGACAAATGCTATCAAGTACTTTTTCCCCATGGAAAATGACCCCCCCCCCCACTGCTAGATATAGAAAAAGTATATCCACAGGAGCATACACATGTTTTGGTTTGTTGGGATAGTTTGGAGACTGTGTATATGTATTTGCTGATGCTTAGTTATTAAAAACTAAAAAGGCGAGCACAGAAGCAGTCCATGAGGAAATTTGTAATGATGGAATGAGGATCAGTTATAGTTTCATGTATTACTTGATGGTAGTATGATGATTAGTGCATATTTTGAAGGATTTGTCAAGTATAGACTGCTCTTGATTGGTGCATGTTTTTGATGATATGTGCACACATGTAATATTTTTGGTTGGTGCATATTTTTGCTGATTGTTGTTACTGCTTACTTGAATTATGTCAGCCTATCTCCAAGATATGGTATGGGCTTGTTGGGGTCAATGAAAATTTGTTGTGAGCTAGTAGTTCACATTGCAACAAATTCCTCACTGTTGGATTTTCTGCCATTATACTTCATAATCATGATTTTACTTGTTGGTATGGGTAGTAATGAGTAAATAAATAGCAAGTATACAAAAGGGTGACTATTGGTCAGCATACCTTGCTCGTTCTCATAGCCTTCACTATGTTGTCATCTTGCTTGAGAGATTCTATCATGTCCTTATTCTCACTGGAAATTGGAAAATTAACCTCCACAGCTACCTCTAAAAATGTTATGTACAGCAGCAAATGCATTATTTGTTTTGTTGGGACAATTTAAAGACTTTATATTTATTACCTGATGGTACCACACAACAGCCCATCAGGAAATTTGCAGTGATCAAAGGCAGATCAATTATAGTTTCACGTATTGCTCGATGAGAGCAGTCAATCATGGTTCATTTTTACATGGCTACTAATTGGTTGGTTACCAAGTTTTCTTGTCCAGCTCACAAAATTGTAACCTTGAAATATCCTAATTGGTTATGTCTGCCCAATGATTATGAGTCTAACCACTAGTCTTGACTAGTCGTGTGAATAGTTGTCGACTAGCTTTTTCGTGTAGATGTTTATACATGAACTACGTACTTAGCAAGAAGTATGCGAAAAGATTATTCACATTGTATATGGTGCTGACAAGTCCTAATGGAAGACTGATTTCGTATATCAATAACTAACATTTGTTCATTGCAATGCATGCAACAGGTTTGAATGGCAAGGGAAACCATCCTCATCAGCAGTGAAGAGAGTGATCACTGGACCACCTCAGATGATGCTTCAGATGGCACTTCACGTGGGAGTGGCGACTATAGCGGTGATGACGACACCTCTAGCGACTATGACACTGATGATAGTTCTGATGGAGATGGAGATGTGGACCACGATCCTATCTTGGCACTACGGGGTAAAGTTCTATATGGCTGGTCAGATATTAAATGAACCGTGAAATATCGAAAGTTGATGTTTGAGTGACACTTGATTACCACACATTGCTCTGTTTGGGTTCTAGATAACCTTCCAAATCAACATTGACTGAACTAGAGCTTACATAGAGCAGTGTTTAGTTGTTAGTTTAAATAAATCAAATATTCAATTTGCCCATGTTTCTATGAGATATTGCTGGGTGGATGTGATTGGGTTATCTATGTCCTTCATTTCTTGATCATTGGAGTAGGCATTGATCATTAACCCAGTGCTGATGTTCTAGATCTTACGTATGAAATTATTTACTACTCTGTCATCTTAATTTTTTTGATACAGGTCCGGGATACCTTGTGAGAAAAGGAACTTTCGAGGATCGCATCTTCTACGGCAACCATGTATCGCTAAACAAGGATCGGTGGGACTGTCTCAAATCCATAGTAAAGAAGTGCCAACCTACCATATCATACTATGTCAGCACCGTCACTCGCTCGGCAGCCATCAGAGGGAAGAGCAAGATGGTAAACACTTGGACTTTTCTTTTTGCAAATCATACTTCACTAGTGAAAATGCCATCATGTAGAGACAGAGAGGAGGACGGGCGTGGTTGTGCAAATCATACTTACTTTTTTTGTGCAAATCATACTTCATTTTTTATGTAACATTATTTATTTCCCCGTGCAATCAGTGCTTCTCAAAGGATTACAGTCAGGACTACCTCAAAGATTATCTGCGAAAGCCCATGGTTGTGCGTGTCACCAACGAACATTTTGAAGGTAATAAAAAGGTCTTGTTCAAGATGGGCAAGAAGGACGGGCGTGCGATCATGACGAAGAACTAGAGAGAAGTCGTTGAGGGCGCCAGAATGAAAGAAGATCAAATGGCTATCTTCAGGTTCATGGAAAGGAGTGGAGGTGGGCTTAGGGTGAACATGGTTAGTGGCATGAGGATTCGTTGACCCATGGCAGTAGTTTGACGCTAGTTTTATACTCTGATACTAGCCAGTAACTGCAAGTTGGTAGTATCAGCTTTTGGGTCCAGTAAGTGCAACTTAGTAGTAATTGGTACTTGGTAGTAACTGGTACTTTGGTGGTATAACTTTTGGGTCCGACTGGATATGAAGATCGTCCAGTAAGTGGAACTTGGCAGTAACTTGGTGGTAGTATGAATCCTATGTGGCGTAATGTACTTGCTATGCAAGTCTATATATATAACGCACCCTGGTACCCTCCTTGATATAATTACATTTATGGACTGCAATTATATTTCCTTTTTTTGCCACAGTGATGCTAGTATTTTTAGAATCAAATCTAACCGGGTTTCAAATGGATTAGACACTACTTTCATTGTTGAACAAGGTTTTTGTGTTGGCTAGTACGAGTTAGTTTGAAAATGCGGTTTGTATGTGTGTCGTACAAAAAAATGCAATGCAAAACAAAAACTTGCAGGTCGAAATGCAATGCAAAAAATGATGTTTCTGTTACTTTCGAGATGGCATGCTATTTTCGAAAACAGAGCAAACCAGCATGTTTTTTTAATTTGAAAAACATTATACTAAAAAACATGCTATCTTTTAAAAAGTGTAATTAAAAAAATGATGTTTTCAAAATCAGCACGCTGCTTTCAAAACAGCATATTTAAATATGCATGTAATTTTTGAAATCAGCATGCTATTTTAAAAACAGCATTATATTTTTAAAAACAGCGTTATATTTTTAAAAACAGCGTTATATTTTTAGAATGAGGTTGTTATTTTGAAATCAGCATGCTATTTTTAAAAACAACATATTCAAAAGAACATGATTTTTTTATATCAGCATGCTATTTTTGAAATCAGCATGCTATTTTAAAAGTAACATATTGAAAAGAGCATTATATTTTTTAAATAAGCATGCTATTTTTAAAATAAGCATGCTATTTTTCAAATTAGCATGATATTTTCGAAAACAGCATGCTATTTTAAAAGTAGCATATTGAAAAGAGCATTATATTTTTAAAAGTAGCATGTTATTTTTAAAATTAGCATGATATTTTTGAAATCAGCATGTTATTTTAAAAGTAGCATATTGAAAAGAGCATTATAATTTTAAAATTAGCATGCTATTTTTAAAATTAGCATGCTATTTTTAAAATAGCATGGTATTTTAAAAACAGTATATTCAAAGCAGCATGCTATTTTTAAATCAGCATATTCATTCTATTTTATTTTCAATTGAACATGCTTTTTTCAAATGAGTATGCTATTTTTAAAATATCAGTATGCTTATTTTCTATTTGAAAATAAACGATTCTCAAGGTTATTTGAAAACGAGGTTTCTATTAACGTTCTATTTTCTTATATATATAAATTTTTGGTTTCTTTTTTATATTTCAAGTATGAAATTTGACTACACTTTGAACAAATTTCAGCAATATATTATGTAAAAAATGAAAAATACACAAAACCAATCTCACTAAAAATGCATTGTTTCATCGATGTTGATAAATCATAACTAGCCTACCATGTCGACCCGTCCATAATAAAATGAGGGTGTACCAATCAAACGATGAATTCAGAAAAATAGTGGCAGTCCATCAAATAGGTCTAATACATCAGAAACAAGGTGGATCACGGCATGAAAAACTGTCTACTTTAGTTTGTTCTCAATTTTTCGACCCCAGAAATCCTTTTGTTTTCTCTGCTTGACCATGTGCATCTAAACATCCTGTCTCGACTTCACTTTAGCTTTCCTGCATGAAACAACGTTTGTTAATAGGATAGCAAAGAAGATTTGAGCATGTACAGTACACTATAACAGAAAAAACACTAACTTCACTGATTTTCTCTTCATAGCTACAGAAGCTAACTTGACAGCTCTTATTCGCTCAGCCTGTGGTACATTCCTAGCCTTTTTGTCTTCATCACCCCTTCGGCCTGTTCTTTACCGCCCTTCCTAGAGTCTTTCCTGGAAAAGTTAACAAACGTCAACATAGTACTAGCAAATACCCGACTTCTAGAGCGGACATGTAAGTACAGACACTAATTTCACTGGTTTTCCTCGCGCACCCTTGTCATCGTTCTTTTTCTTTCTCCCAGCATTGACATTTGGAGCGCCTTTGCATTTCCTGCAAAAAATGAAATAGATGAATCTGCAGTCAGCATTCGAAAACATGTTTAAGTACGCACAATTGTGCTAATGCCCACTTGTTTGGTTTTGTGTAATCCTCTTCTGCAACCTCCAATTGTCTCTTCCTAGCCCTCCTCAGCCCACCATCTTCTGCATCTGAATCTTCCTCTTCTTCCGCATCTGAATCTCCCTCTTCTTCTGCATCTGAATCTCCCTCTTCTTCTGCATCTAAATCTTCCTCTTCTTCTGTACCTGAATCTTCCTCTTCTTCTGTATCTACTCTGTCTCTTCTTCTGTATCTGTCTCTGACTCTTCTTCTGTATCTGACTCTGTCTCTTCTTTTTGCTTCTTCCTCCTTGTGCTATTTGATTTCTCTCATCTTTTCCTGTGTAAATTGAAGAAAAACATGTGAACACTCTCCGGGAGAACATATTAACACTGTAAGCATGTATGGAAATGAACAATGAGATTAACATATGCACTAACTTCGTTGCTTTTTTTGAATCTTCCTCTTCTTCTGTATATGAATCTGTGTCTTCTTCTATCTCTGAGTCTTTCTCTTTTCGCTTCTTCCTCCTTGTGACCTTTGATTTCCCCTATTTGTTCCTGAGTAAATTGAAGAAAAAGAGAGAACATATTAACATTGTAAGCATGTATGGAAATGAACAATGAGATAAACATGTGCACTAACTTCGTTGCTTTTTTTCCCTCTCATCCGCTCGCGCCTGGATTTAATCCTCTTGTTCGATTCTTCGGTAGTTGGTCTCCCTTTTGGAACTATTTTGATTGGATTTTTCACGTCATCAGTGCAGCATTCGTGAGCAGCAGAGAAGTATGCCGGCAAAGGAACAAACGATTTATGGCCTTCATCCAAATCAGTTTTTTCTCCATCAACCAATATACTCCGGAGGAGCTCCATCACCTGTTCTGACTGTGAATCGCTAGCTGCGGCTGTGAATAAAGCGTCACTAGCCATGTTGCGTAGTTGATGATACTTATTCATGTGATCAGACCATACATGAGTATTCGCAGTCCTCGAAGAAGGGAACGCTGGCTTGGCATGCATTGTCCATCTTTTCTTGACAATTTTTTTTGGAAATGTGCGTACACCAAGATGATCCAGAACGCAGAATATATGTGCGCATGGGTAATCCTGACTTTCCAACTTTTTACATTTACAAGCTGCATCATCCAGTCTTGCTCCTGTAAACAGACAAGTCACGTGATATATAAAATCCACAGGCTTAGCATCCACGCCTTGTGCATCCAACTTTTTTGCATCCAACTCCTCACTGTCCTTACCTTCCAAGTGATTGGGATCCTTAGCATCCAGGTTTTTGGCATGCAAGTCCACACCATCCTTGCCTTCCAAGTCATTGGGATCCTCAGCATCCAAGTTTTTTGCATGCAAGTCCTCAGCATCCTTACCTTCCAAGTCATTGGGATCCTCAGCATCCAAGTTTTTTGCATGCAAGTCCTCAGCATCCTTACCTTCCAAGTCATTGGGATCCTCAGCATCCAATTTTTTTGCATGCAAGTCCTCAGCATACTTACCTTCCTTACCTTGCAATTCTGTAGCATCCCTGCCATATGGGACTTTATCATATGGGGCTTTGCGCAAAACTCCAAACACGACCAAACCATCACATGCTACCCGGTCCGTGACCTGCCAATTTGTCCCTTCGACAATCTGACGCTTTACCTTTGGAAACATCACAGTTGTATAAATATAAGAGGCAGCAATCTCCAGAGGGTGTGCATTCAGCTTAGTGAAGGGTATCGTATGTGTTGCTACTGCGTCTAATGCTGCTTCATTCTTACGCATTATGGATACACAGTGCTCAACATGCTGCAACAAATCAACAAGCTGCATCTTCCTGTTCAGGTGCACATGAAGCCTTGAGTTGAGAGACTCACTCCTCTGATTACTCATCATGCCTAGGAAATATCTACCCTTTGTGTACGCAGCAGCCCATTTGTGTCGCAGCTCGTACATCCTGTTAACCCATGACGACCTCTTCCCCGTTGGTTTTATTTTGAACCGAACCTTATAAGCCTCCCATCTTTTCTCAAACTCATCAACATCCCAACGACGGTAAATGAATTCCCTAAATTCCTCAAGCTTTTTCTTGCGGAGGTGCATCACCATATTCTCCTCGATATGCCACGTGCACAAACGATGATCTGTTCCAGTCCAGACAGTAGCTATTGCTTTAGCCATTGAACCGTCCCCATCGGTGATTGCTGAAATGGGTGCCTTCTGGGACATTGCCTCCAAAAATACATGAAGAAGCCACTGGTATGATGCAACTGTCTCGTCTGACACTAGACCGACCCCAAACAAAACTGTGTTGCGGTGATGGTTCAGACCAACAAATGGAACAAACGGAAGTCTGTACTTGTTAGACCGGTATGTACTGTCGAACACCACGACACCACCAAAGGCAACATAGTCAATCCGGGATTGTGAATCAGCCCAGAATATGTTCCTCAAATGGCCTTCTTTGTCTTTTGTGTATTTGAAAAAGAATTCTGGGTCTGCTTTTTTCTGTGCAATCATATAGGTGAGCAAATATCTAGCATCACTGCCTTCTATCTTGCGCTTCTTCTGAATTGAAACATGGTTGTATAGATCTCGATCTATAAATCCAAGCTTGTCGGGACCTCCGGCATTCTTCTCCATTACATTCATAATCTGATGTGTTCGAAGTCCACCGACAGCATACTCGATGACATCGGCCTTTTGTGCGTCAGTCATTCTACGATGAGCCGTTAAGTAGGGAGTCATGTCAGCAGGGACAAACAGATGGTTATGCTTGTCCACAAAATTCTTGACGAACCAGAGGCCACTGCTATCTTGTAGCTCAACCTGAAAAAGAGCGGGACACCCACACCGAGAAAGACCCCTCGGTGTTTTTTTTCTTTCAGCTCTGTTAAAGTGCTTAAGGGCCCGCCATCCTTGTTTGCAGCACTTGTATGTCCTTCTGTATGCATTTTGTTTCGGACCCGGACCCCTGTACTTCAGATCATCCTTTCTAACACCAAACCCTATTTTTCTCGCATAGCCTACTAGAACATGTAGGCTTCTTCCTCAGTACTGAAAGTCTTCTTCACAATCTCTAAGTATTCCATACACTCATTCAGGTCTGAACCAGCCATGCCTTTATTATCAATTCCTTTACCTTGCATGTGTACATCATCCATGTCTATGCCATCCTTGCCTGCATCCTCATTATCCTTATCATCCATGCACATACCATCCATTCCTTTGGGGTCCATGGCTACGAAATCATTGTCCTTATCATCCATGCCTTTGCCTTCGTTGCCTCTATGACCCATGTCCTTGTCATCCTTGCCTGTATCACCCAAGTTTTTGCCATCGTTGCCTTTATCATCCATGTCGTTATGCTGCCAGCGAAAACAGATAGTCAATGTAACGGATGGATAGCATACGTTACCGAAATTATGCACTACTCTACTTAAATAATTGATTTAATTTTTCATATCGGATTCATGTACCTAACTCAGTCCTTGAAAAGCTGTAAGTAAATATGCCCTGACTAAATCCAGAAATTTGTAATTGATTGTACTAGCTCTAACTAATGATCTCCTAACTAAATCCAAAGTCGACGAGTCCTTCAAATGCCTTGATAGATCCACCCTGATAGATCAATTATCTCCAAACTCCATTCAAAATTATGTCCTAACTAAATCAAAATTATCTCCTAACAAAATCCAAAAGTATCTCCTAAGTAAATCCAAATTATCTCCTAACTAAATCCAAAATAAGTCCAAACTCCATACAAAATAATTATCTCCTAACTAAATCCAAAATATCTCGAAACTCAATTCAAAAGTATTTCCTAACTAAATCCAAAATAACTTTCTTTGAATCCAAATCTGCTGACAACTTTCTCATGCCACATAACCCTAACGAAGTCCTTCAATATGTCCTAGCTACATCCGACTTACACTTCCTTTCAATCGTAATCTCGTCACAACTTTCTGAAAACATAAACCCTAATCCTCACATGACATATCCTAAACCCTAACCAAATCCGATCGAAATCTCGTCACAACTTTCTTGAACGATAAACCCTAAACCTCACATGACATATCCGAAACCCGAATCAAATTCAACCCCTATTGGTGCTATATGCAGAAGGGACCGGAAACGATTTGAGATGGCTAGGCACTTACAGCGAAGATCCGGCGTGAAAAAGTTGATGCACGTCGATGAGGATGATGTGGCCTCTCAGGTCGGGGAAGGTGGCGTCCGCTCGGGGAAGGAGTGATTAGCGGCTCGTGGGGTGACTTGCGATGGAGGGGGAGGGGGGAGTAGGAGCAGGAGGGGTAGACACGGCGGGTGCGATCGACGGCGATCGAGGGCACCGGGGGCGATCGGCGGCAATCGAGGGCGCCGGAGGCGATCGGCGGCGATCGAGGGCGCCCGAGGTTAGGGCTCGAGAGGAGGAGAGAGGACGAACCGCTCGAACCGAAATTCAAAAGAGTACGCACGATGATTGGACCTCTATAATGAAGTGCTTTATTAATGCAATTAATTTAATCAAAAAATTTAGGACGAGAATACCCTGGACCTAATTGGGCCGATTAAAGGTACAAAAAAATTTAGGTCAAAAATACCCTTAAGCTAAAAAGGCCCAGTTATTCTCATCCATTAGATCGCCCATATAATACACGTGCTCTGGTGTATTATAATGCATCGTAAAATTTTCCTTGACAATTTAAGGCCAGTGCTAGGCGTCGGTCCACCGGCGCTAGCTTTGGGCCGGTCCTGCATGCACCGTACGATGTGACTTTTTGCAGCCGTCTGATCCAGCTTTAATCCCGACTCGCTCGTGCCTTCTTCCTTCATACGTCTTCCTCACAAGGCCCACCTCTCCACTGCATCTCCGTTCCTCAAAAACAGCATATGCCGTCTCGATTTCCCAGCAGCCCAACGACGCAATATCTGCATCAGCGATCGTCGGCTACAGTAGCCACCGGCAACCCGCGCTCACCCTTGGCCGTCCGCGCTCGCCGTCTCCCGTCGCCCCTCCGGAAGATGAGGAAGACGATTGCAACTCTCCGTGGGTCAGTTCCAGCACGGGTCGCCCTGGTTGCAGCATTTCTGGCATCACCACCTCTAGCTCGCCGTCGTTGTCGGCTTCTACCACCGTGTTCCAGCAACAAAAACGATGTCACCGGTTGTAGCAAAAAAAATCACTAGTCCCGGCAAAAAAGATCAATGGTTCCAGCAAAACATCCATCGCCGCCGCCGGTAGCAACAAAAAATCTCGTCGGATCCAGCAAAAAAATCTTGCAGGTTGTAGCAAAAACAAAAGTTGGTACCAGCAAAAGATGACTCGACGGTCGTCCTGTTCCAGCAATGAAAAGTGTGGTTTGTAGCTTTTTCAACAGCCGGTTCCAGCAAATAGTCTCACCGGTTGCATCACCAAAAGGTCGCCGTCTCCCTCCCCATCAGCTGCTGGTTGTAACACCAGTAGTTGCCGCCGGCCATCTCCGCATAGCCGGTAGCAGCAATTTTCATCACCGGTTGCAACTCCTGCCACAACAGCATGCACCCCGCGTCTTTGCAGCGATGGCTGAGGGCTCCCTGCTCTGGCGCCACGAGCACGAGGGAAGGAGGAGGAGGCGGCGACCATGGCTTGACGGCCCGCAGCAGCACCTTCACAGCGCCAACTCCGCTCCTTCCCGGCCCCGCCCCCTTGCAGCGGTGGGAGCTGCAGCTCCGTATGTACTGCCGCGGGAGGAAGAGGATGAGGTGCAGCGGCTAGGACCTCATCGCCGGAGGAGCATGTGGATCCGAGAGAGAGAGAGATGAGCGGTTGGGAGAGATGATGAAAGGATAAGGCCGTCGTTCTTTCACGTGTGGGCCCGTGAAAAAGATGTGTGTCATGCGCTCGGGAGGTTGATGACACAGCGTGAGGCGTGCGAGACGTACGATTCAACTCTAATCGAACAGGCAGCAATGGACCGGCGCAAGAGCGAGCCGGTCAGCCGGTGGGAAAGATTTCCCTTTGACAAAATACACCTCGGTCGTTGGCACCAAACATGGGGATCCTCGCGATACCAGCTCGGATCTACTGACATGATCTGATGATCACTCTAATCTCACCTCCACAGTCGCTACTGTCTTGCAACATTGGCTGTGTCTTCCGCAACACGGGAGGGGACCTCGCAACTTCCAATTGGATCTACACCAACAACTCGAACGATGAACACGTCCCAGGGTCTGCTACCAGAAGGAACCCATGAATCAGTGAAAATGTAATCAGAGTTTTCTCTCCGGTTTCTCTTTCATCACAATACACAGGTTGATATATTCAACGTAAAGCTTGTATGTTTCATCCTTGTACGTTAAAATTGTGCACGTGTTGACAATTGATATTGTAGTGCCGAGTTCTAAATAATCATGTTGTGAAGATTATCTTTTTTTAGGGGATGCTGTGAAGATTATCGACGGGCAAAATAAATATGATAGTATACCAATGGGAATCTCGGATAATGAAAACAAAGATCAGATTCATGAAAAAAGAATCTGTGCAATGAACTCATCCATTTGGCCCACTACTTTTGGTATGATAACTGAATATATATTGGAGTTTAACTTCTATATGGTAAGAACTCATCCAGTTGGCCCACTACTTTTGGTATGATAACTGAATATATTGGAATTTAGCTCCTGTTGACATATGGATTATTTCTGGACCAGTGTCTTTGACTTGCGTAATCAAATTTAATGAATCTCATGCAGCAGCACCTTATGAAAACAGATTGATTATTGTAGCGCTACTTGTCCATATCCCTTATTGATATAAGGTATACAACTAGACAAAGAATATGCGGAACTATAAAATTAACCTTTTTTTTCTCTTATGATGTCGCAACACACGGATCCATAAGCTAGAGGCATGGTAAGAACTTTTTTTTCTCCCAATGCAACGCACATGCATATTTGCTAGTAAAACATATACTCCTATAAGGGAAACTGACAACATATGGCACATCAAACCGAAAAAACTCAGTACAGTGCACACTGCTGGAGTGTAGGAAGTACTCCATTTGGTACAAGCTAAATGTTCAAGGTAACCACCTGCACAGGGTTCTCCTTGTCAACAACAAATGACCGTGTCACCTTCCCCGAGGGCGTCGCTACTTCTACGGTGTATGACCCATGGTAGCCTCTGAATTTGAACTCCCCATGGTGATCGATGTCACCATCCGTTTGGGTCAACCACTCCTGCTTCAGGGCAAGGTACCTTTTGCCGGTCTCGTTGATTGTTCCATCAGCATCGACCAGGTGAGCATGATTCCGAAACATGAACGTCTCCCAGAACCCCCAGAGGACCACCCCCTCCACAGCGGCATGGGCGAAGCATTCACGGAGGCACACCTCGAGATCGTCCGCTCGGATGTGTTCGTTCTCCGCCGAGACATCCAGCTCAGTGATCCAGATAGGGAGACCCAGTATAGCTAGCTTGTCTAGAGAATCGCAGATGATATCTCCCACAGGATGGCTGATATGACCTTGCACGCCGATCCCACCAACTGGGGCGCCCCGGTCTTGGAGATCGACGATCTGCTCCACAAACTTTTCTGGGGTGGATTTCGAGTCGCACCCATCTTCGACGTTGTAGTCGTTGACAAAGAGGACTGCTGAAGGGTCAAGCTTATGGGCTTCTCTGAACATGTGAGCTCTGATGTCCCTTCCAAGCCTATCTTGGTAAAAAGATCCATGAAGCATCTCGTTGTTTACATCATGATGTCTAAACTGGCCTTTGTACCTTGACAACAGGCTCTGTAAACGACCTTGTACAGCAGCCATCAAGTGGTGTCCATGCAGTGATCGAAGCCATGGCTGCACTGAATCCTCCACTTCCCAGAATAAGCAGTGGCCGCGAACTTGTTTGTTATGTTTCTGACAGAATTTAAGCAACTCGTCAGAGTCTTTATAATTTATCTTCCCTTGTTCCGCCTCTGTCCAGTACCACTTCAGCTCATTCTCAAATACAGCCCAATTAAAATTCTTCACGAAGAAATCAGCAAGATCCTCATTCTCAATGTTACTTCGGTTTATGCATGACCCAAATGCAAAACTGTTCTCAGTCTGTTGTATCCTGAGAGCTGAACCGAAAACATTCGCAGCATCTAATCCTTCGAACTTCAGAACAATATCACGCTTCCTTACCTAACAAAAGAAATCAGCAAAATGAATTTAATATTTCTCAAGAGCATCACGGTTATAAGCAACCAATGGATGATGTGCAGGCGAAAATTTTCAGTTTAATAATGATATTGGGGGAAAAAGATATCTTAATATGCTTGTGTAGGCACATCAAAGTTTCATCCTAACATGAAAAACGTTGAAGGGAGAGGGGGCAGTTTCACCTTATCTGATTTGTCCTTGAGATACTCAAAACGTGCTTTTCTATCAACCGGATAAATTTGGAGACCCATGACTCGGATATCAACACCTGGAGGGGGACCCTGAACATATGCAATAACTTTAGATGGCTTCTTTTCAAGCTTGAATGCTCCTTTGATTTCATACCATTGATCCCCATCGGCTTCTATTTGCCCACCATTAACCCATTGGTCATCTACACCAAGACAAACATTGACATGGTGACGGCCATGTCCTCCAGAGCCAGCTCGTACCCAGGCAGAGACTCTGTAAGTAGTGTGTAGCTTTAGCTTGTCTGTTATCACCTGAGAAGGGCCCATCCACACATCAGTGCGGTTTGTAGCAAGGATATAGCGACCACTTATATGTTTCTGATTAGAGGGGTCCTTCAGGATGGAAGATAGCATATGGGGTGATTCGGTATGGATACTCAATCGACATGAACCCATAGGACTCCACCCAGCAAGACCACGAGAGCAAGCGCTATTCTGCATGATATTAGCTCCATACAGAACATTCTGAAATACAAGCAAATCATTCCATTAGAAAAAAAGAATACTTGAGTTCGAAAGAAATGGCCAAAACTTTCTATCCAAACAATCATGATCCATTGAGAAAGTCTACCAAAACAACTACTGTATACACACGAGTTGAGACATTTGAAGACACGCTTCCGCGGGGACATAATTTAATTTAGTAATTAGCTTACAAACCTCAATTTTTGGGCATGGAGCAGCATGAAGTTTTCTTGCAGGAGATAGGACAAGGCCATCTACAAGGATGTCAATTCCTGCTGGTGGCCCCTCTATGAAGAGGACAACTTTGGAGAAGGGAGCATGAAGGATAAACTTTCCTTTCAAATCTGTCCAGCGCTTATCAGAGGCCTGGTTTCTATGTTAATAATAGAAAAATCAGTAAACGGTAATATCTGTGACCCCTATAAGATACTGTAACATTTGGTAAACCAGTGACAATCGATGACCCTAGAAGATAACATTTTGTAATGGAAGATAAGATAACATTGTCAAGAAAGCGTGTAAATAATAAACTCAATATACTTACTTTGAAATGCATAGATATTGTTCACGGCCATATTCTTGTACCCACAAAGTAGCACGAACCTCAGTCTCATTAGCACTGCCAAATATGCGAACAGGAGAACTAATCTCGTAAGAAACTTTTCTCTGCACTCTGCCTGTGATATCTTGCTGTATGCCATTCCAACTGTGAACCCGTCCAGTTGCTGAAGCAAAGTAGCTGCCATTTACAGGCTTTACATTCCCATATGCAGTGAACTCATGCCTGCTGATATTACATCCTCGTCCAGACCAATTGCTTAACCCTTCTTCAAACTGAGGATTCTTGATAATAGTCTCGATTCCACTTGGTGACTTTACTTCCTTTAAATGAAAGATTAACAGGTCAAAAGCATCACCAAAAAAAAAGGATTGCATACCGCACATACAAGAACATGAATATACAAATAAATGAGCACGAGTATTATTGCATATTCATGCTGAAATTTGTGAAAATTAATAGATGAAGACTTGGTGAAATCAATCTTTTGCACCAAAAATATTTGAATGTAAAGACTATCAGAACTCCTCAATGGCTCAAGCATAACATGCAGTACATTCTAGTTAAACTTTAACTCCTGAGAGACATAAAGCAGGTTATCAAATGAATTGTAAAACGTGTTGTTCAGGAATGGGTAAGACAAATGCACATAGAAAAGCACTCACCTTTGGCTGCTTATGTTCAGACCTAGCAATAGTAACAGAATCAATAATAAGATCCGCCCCAGCAGGAGGCCCTTCAATGTAAAAAACCACGCATTTTGGCATATTTGTCAAAGAAAAGGAACCTTCCAACTTCTCCCACTTTTCTTTTGAGGCTAATACTCTGCCACATCAGGTTCTACCACAAATTAGGGCTGGTGGTAACTGGTATGGTTAGAATATTGCTGTTAAAGAACTTCAAAACAGTACCTTCCAATAGGATTGTAGTGTGTTGATCCATCTGGATTTTGCAACCTCAGGGTTGCTTTAACTTCAGCTTTGCCATGGATATTCCCATCAACTCTAACACGCGCCGAAACTGCATAAACTGTACCAGCAGATACTCTATCTGTAATATCTTGCTCAAGACCTTGCCAGGGTTCAGTTCTCTTTGAAACAACAGCATAATTCTCTCCCGAGTCCCCTCTAATACCATCAAGGAAACCGGACCATTGTGATGCCACATACGCATGGCAGCAGATAGGATGCCATGAATGAAGGCCTTCGGAAAAATCACAATTTAAAATGATGTTTGCTGTTCCACCAATCAATGAAGAAGTCTTGCTCTCTGCTTTCTGCAGAAATTTGAACTAGTTAGGAAAATAAAGCACACATAATATAATCGATTGGTAATACAGAAGTAGCTGGTGTTAACAAAATATTAGAATACGGAATGTACAAACTATGGTGGCAATACTTGTAGTACATGTGCTGAACGGTTAAGCAAAATATATTGCAGTTGTAGGGTCTCATAAATTAGTCGTAGCAGACGATGTTACTTCCTTTTCTATGGGCACTGCGAAATGTGGTCCCAACTAATTAACATGTTGCTAAATCAGAATTTAATGCATGATTGCCATTATTTCTTAGCAATACAAGATTGGTTCACACTTCACACACAAGCATATACAAGAGTTCCCGCAAAACAAAACATATACACGAGTTGAAAAACATACCTTGCAGGAAATGGTAACTGAATCTATGAGCAAGTCTACACCAGCAGGGGGGCCTTCAAGATAAAACACCAAACGGCTTGGTATAGTTGTAAGCTCAAACGAACCTTCCAACTTCTCCCAGCATTCTTGTGAGGCCAAAATCCTGGTCAAACAATTTCCCTTGATAAACAAATGATACTGATATAGCATCATATAAGGCAATAAATAGCACCTTCGAGTCGAAGTACCTTGCAACGGAATGGTAGTTGGTAGGAGAGCCCTCTCCCTCAAGTTTTAGCGTGGCCTGGACTCCAACTGGCTCATGAAATTCCCCATGAACTCTAACATAGGCAGTAACAATGTATTTGGTACCGGCACTAATGTTTTCTAAGACCTGCTCAAGCCCTTGCCAAGTCTGTGTGCGATGAGTAACTACAGCATATTTAGACCCTGAATGTGGCTTTATACCATTATGGTAACCAGACCCTTCAACGGCAACAAACGCATGGCAACCGTTAGAATGCCATAAACATAGATCTTCAGAAAAATCGCCGTTTGGTAGAATGTTCTCCATGATAACTTTGTCAGAAGCGCTGTGATTCTCCTCTCCCTGCTCAACATTGCATAGTAATTAATTTTGAATGTGGCAAAATTCAATGTCATGAGCTATAACATAGGTATGTTGTCAACTATTTTGTGAGTTTAGCCAGTGTTCATCACATTCGTCAGATTATAATTTGACGCACACTTTGGTGCCCGTCCGTTCGAGAACAATTTTCCTTGAAACATATGCCTAAAGAGCTACCGAATGTGGCAGGAAATTCAAAGAACAGCAAGGAGCATGTGGAATGTAGCGATTGACTTGATAAGGTCTCCGGCACATAAAGTGCAAAGACGAGCAGAGGCGTGATTTGTAAAACTAGGGCCGTCCTCCCCCAATTCCTACGAATGGCACCAAATGCATCCTGAATCTTTGTTCAGTGGGCAATCAAATAGATGACCGATGGACCAAGGAGAAGAGTGTCAAACAATGCTAAATTGGACACTACTGTACTTCCCATCGCCCATAGCAAGAAACGAAGGCGGAATTTGTTACTAGTTACTAGTACTACGACGATACCTTGGGCTCGGGAGGGGGTGGATCTGGGTTGGGCGGCGGCAAGACGGCGGCGCGGGCACCCCGGCGGGGGCGGCAGAGAAGCGAAAGCCACCCGCAGCGCCGCATCATGTCATCCGGACGCCCAGGCGGCTCGGCGACGGCGGAGGGGCGCGGGCGCGGGCGGGGCTACGGCTCCTACGGCGTCGGTGGGCTGTGCTGGCAAAAGGCAGGGGAGCGAAGCAAAGAAACGATACGGAAGGACCCTACCTACCAAACCACCACCAGACGACAGCCAGCTTGGGCAGGAAGCGAAAGGGAAGCATATAAGGACCGGACGACAGCGCCACCGGCCGGCGCGTGTCCGCTTGCTTCTTCTGCCGGAAATGGCGGCGCGGACGGGAAATGGGAAGGAATCGGATGCCAAGGAGGCCACCAATGGACACAGCCGTGTGGGGAAGAAGAAAAGGCAATCTTGCCAAGAATCTCCGCTAGTCTACGGCTCCTCTGCACTGCTCCTTGGAGGCATTGCGGCGAACACCTCGCGGGCACCGACCGACCTTGGAAAGTCAAGCGCACGCGCGCGCGGCGGAGCAGACAGATGCACAGCACGAGCACGAGCAGTAAGATTGAGCCTCTCAGATCGAGTTGTTTACCTCTGCGATGAGCGACGAGCCGATGACCCAGATCGAGCACCTTCTGTCCTACCAAATGCGATGATGTCCCGAGCCTACGCCGGAGCCGGAGCCGGAGCTAGAAAGATCGCAGGAAGAACAAGGGGGAAAGGTCACAGTTGACCGATAACAATTAATTCGATGTCAATGTTACAGATGCTACTGGTACTGGGAGTACTTAGACTTACAGCTGGGCCCCACGGGGACTCGCGCACGCTTTGCCTGCCCTGTCATTAATAGGAGGACACCGACGGGCCGCCATGTGTACAGATCGATGACCTTCCAGAGGCGGGAGATCCAACGCGGGAAAGGGCGCGTGCAACATGTCGACGGCCGGTGCGCGCCGACGCATTCTGTCCGTATGCGGGGTTTGGGTTGAAACGGACACCCACCACACTCAAGAGGAGCGTCCATTTTTTGTCAATCCACGACTCATTTCCGATATAAATTGGGTTCGGTTTGTGCTGGCGTGGACGCGTATGACGCCCACCCTTGTCCTTTTCTATTCCCCTTCTCTCTCAAAAGCCTCTCGCTCTCTCGCCATGGCCGACGCGCCGAACCCTAGCAGCCCTGCTTTTCCAGCCTCCACAGATGATGGAGCGGCCGGCAAGCCCCACACCACCCGCAAGAAGCAGACCAAAAAAAACTTTACAAGGCATGATGACCCAAGAAAAGCAAGGGAGGAGAAGCGTCGACAAGAGAAAGAGGAGCAAATGAAGGCTTGCACCAAGATACAAAAGAAGAAGCTCGACATGGAGGCGGACAGCGGCGTAGCCAGGCCCAGGGCTGCCCTGACCGTGGCCTGGGGCGTGAAGAGAAAACTCTTCGTATAATGCAGCTACAGTCACGCACTGTAGCTACAGCATGTACTGTAGCAACACTGCTGGCCCGGGGCGTAGGGATTTCCTGGCTACGGCACTGGAGGCGGACATACAAGCAAAGAAGCTGGGGATAGAGGCGGCCAATACCAAGACCAAAGCAAAAGGAGGCAGCGCTCGCTTTTATGGTGAAGGAGATGGAGATCATGATGTTGCATTTGGGCAAATTGTCCTCGAGTAGGAGACTTTGATTCCAGAAGAGGCAAAAGATGAGGCTTCAGCTAGATGGTTGATCTATGGTCGAGAGCGTCATCTTTTTTGTATGTTGGCATGTGTGCCAGTATGAACTATGTCCGTCTTTTTTGTGCTGGCAACTCTGTCGGCCGCTAGCAAGTGTGCCGGCATGAACTATGATTTTTTTTTAGGTTGACATGTATGCCGGCTGCTGGCCTTTTCTTTAGATTAAATTTGCTTGTCAGAAAATCAGATACAGACGAAAAATGCGCCAGCCGGTTGGACGCATCGGTCGAACGCGGGCAAACATCGCATCTTCAGCCGACCAAAACGGATGGAAAACGAACAAAACGCAGCGCGTTAGAGTTGCCCTAACAGAGAAGATGGAGGTAGGAGCAGGGAAACGGGGTGGGATTTTTTAGTACTCCGTGTCTCCCTCAGACTCGGGTTAGGATCCTCTGTTGTAGCGCACCATACAGTACGGTTGATGTTGTATGGACCCGGCCTCATGTGTCATCTGCACCACAACAGTGTACAGTACTGCAGAGGATCTTAACCCCTCCGACTCGCATGTTAGCTTTGCTTATAACAACAAACCTATATGACATGAAAATATATTCAATCTAATGGTACTGATTTGATGGTGTGTACGTTTCCTTTCGATTCATATTTCTTGTCGTTGGTTTAGCACACAGTTAATTTTCTACAACTTAATGAAAGTGTAAAGTTTGATTTTAACAAAACTAAAGAGTAAATAAAACCAAAGAAGCAGCCCAAGAAACCTTGCAAGGCATGATGACCCAAAAGAAAGCAAGTGAGGAGAAGCGTCGGCAAGAGAAAGAGGAGCAAATGAAGGCTTGCATCAAGATACGAAAGAAGAAGCTCGAGATGGAGGCGGACATACAAGCAAAGAAGATCGAGATAGAGGCGGCCAATGCCAAGACCAAAGCAAAAGAGGTAGCGCTCGCTTTCATGGTGAAGGAGGTGGAGATCATGACGGCGCACTTGGGCAAATTGTCCTCGAGGAGGAGAGTTTGATTCCAAAAGAGGCAAAAGATGAGGCTTGAGCTAGATGGTTGATCTATGGCCAGAGAGGGTCATCTTTTTTTTATGCCGGCATGGGTGCCAATACGAACCAAGCAAGATGTATGGCATGGTTGAATTATGTCCGTCTTTATTGTGTGTCGGCAACTCTGTCGACCGACCACTGGCAAGTGTACCGGCATGGACTATGAACTTTTTTTGTAGTCTGACATGTATGACGGCCGCTAGAATGAACTGTGTTACCAACCGGGACTAAAGGAAATTTTATGATATTTTTTTGAAATTTTTTTTTGCGATTTTTTTAAAAAAATTTGATTTTCAAATTTCTGAATTATTTTAACCTCTAATCTCTAATCACCACCCCTCATCACTGCTCAATTTATCCTCTAATCTCTCATCATTCCAAATCATCTAACTTTCCGGACGGTCACCCATCCTCTCACTACTCCAGCCTGAGCACGCTTAACTTCCGGGTTCTATTCTCCCTCGTTTCCAAGTCTGCACTTGTTGTTTTCCTGACAATAGTAAGATGTCAATTCTATTAACCCTTAGGAATTTAGCTTGAGCATGAAGTGACACATTTCACTGTTTGAGTTTGAAACTATTGTTTTAAAAAACAATAATTATTTAGTAACACTAATATTTCTGGAATAATTAGTTTGACCATTGTTTGACCACAGTTTGACCAGATTTGACCAAAATTCAAAAAAATGAAATAATTATTTAGTAACACTAATATTCTAGAATAATTACTTTGACCATTGTTTGACCACAATTTGAATTTTTTTGAATTTTTTTGCCTCTCCAGATCTTAAAAGCCCCGTATCTTTTTTCTGTTAGGTTTTTGAGGATTTTGAAAATGTTTAACGGGGTTCCCCGTGTTAACTTCGGATGTAACTTTTCGAGTAGATGATTTTTCATATAAAAACTTTTTCATCCGAGTTCGTATGCAAAAGTTATGCCCATTTTAAGAAATTCCAGAGAGATTTTGCAAATAAAGTCGAAATTCATATTTGTTAATTTTCCCAACAACTAGACCACATATCACATGGGAAACATATTTTATTTTATTTTTTGGCATTTTCATCATTTTCTTTTGTTTTTTCTAAAACTGAAAAAGGCGGTCCGGGGGGGTGGGTGGGTAGAGTTTGATGGGCCCTTTAGTACCGGTTCGTGCCATGAACCGGTACTAATGCCTCAAAGCCCATTAGTACCGGTTGGTGGCACCAACCGGTACTAATGGGCATCGCACCCTTTAGTCCCGGTTCGTGGCACCAACCGGGACTAATGCCTTAGCCGCACGAACTGGGACCAATGCTCACATTAGTCCCGGTTCGTGACTGAATCGGGACTAATGTGAATATTGCCCTGTGACGAAAGCCCTGTTTTGTACTAGTGGTTTACAGCAGCGCGTTGGAGTTGCCCTAAGATAGGAGATGGAGGTAATTAAGAGTAGGGAATATGGTGGCTTTTTTTAGTACTCTGTCTCTCTCCGACTCGCATGTAATAGCAAATCTATATGACATGAAAATACATTCAATCTAAATCTAGTGGTAGATTTGATGGTGTGTACGTTACTCCTTTCAATTCATATTCCTTGTTGTTGGTTTAGTATACAGTTAATCGTCTACAACTTATTGAAAGTGTAAAGTTTGATTTTAACAAAATTAATAGGCAAAACAAATAATAACAAAGAGAGTACAAAAATACCCCGTACTAAATTATGCCGATCTGCCGATAGCTTGAGACAGACGACTCGCTCATGGTCCATTTCATCTTTCTTATCGTACTTTAGGCAAATTAACAGACTACAGAAAGCTTAGACATCAAAATATCAAGGAGAATGCAGCTGAAGTGTCGCAAATGATGCGGGAAAAGGCCTAGGACCTGCTGGTTTAGAGCTTACCCATTCTAAAGCCTGGGTATTAGCATGGGGGCCGAATGTAGTCTCACAGGAAAAAGGGGATATCTCTTCAGACAAGGAAGTTGAAGATACAGACAGTGTCAACAGTCCAGATACTGGACTTGTCGCTACTGAGATTGCATCGTTTGTATAGGACCCAAAATCTACATCTTTGATAAATTTATTTTACAGTTACTTACTGGCTGTGTGACATTGTTTTTTACGAACGTATGTCTTGTGACCTAAAATGTGTGAAGAATACACTTGTATACCTGCAGGAAGTACCCCAAGCTCTCAAGAAGACCCTGCCACGCAAGCTGGATGAAATTTAGGCCATGAATATTTTCGTGGCAGTGCTTCATGAACAGGTTTAGTCTACCAAGATTGCACTTAAAGTCTACACCAAAGAACACGAAATCCTCAAAGGCAACGAAGAGAATTTTTTTGCTCTCGGAAAGACTCTTCAAGATACTGAGGGTGCTCTCTACTACATCATCAGGATGCTGCCACAATAATTCATATCCCATAGCTGAAAAACATAGTCATCATACTAGTGCATTGTTTGAAGGTGATGAAACTGCGTCCAAGTGTCTAATTTATTTGCGACTATGTGCTATGGTTGCCTATTGTAAAATCTTAGGCAGTCTGAGAAACAATTGTTATATTTGCGATGTAGTCACTGCTGCAAGGGATGTATTTGCATTGAAATTCAAATTTTGCACAAATTCATAAGAAAATTATTGAAAAAAAGTCAAATTGTATCAAATTTGCTAGCCAATTGCATACAATACAAATTGACCGCCCCAAAATAGAATACTGTGACAGTTATGCACCCCGCCACAAGCATATGGACCCACATGTAAGAAGCCACATCACCCACGTATGGAGCCGCTTACGAGCATCCATGTCAACACAACATTGGGCCCACATGTCAGAATCTTTGATCGGTCAAATGACACATCGTCATAGGAAAAAACAATCACAGGTCTCACATGTAAGCAGCCACGTCGCCATCTTCTGGGCCTATATGTCAGCAGCGTTGACCAGTCAAAACTGAAACCCGACTTATAAAGGGGACTCTCGATACACCAGCCATGTTGGGCAGATAAAGGGGACTCATCGGCCATTGTTGGGGGCAAAACAAGAGAGATGGAAGTACAACCAAAACGACCAGTCCTATTTGGCGCATAGATCGCCAAATAACAACCTAATGCGTAACCCAGGCGTGCGCATGTTCTCTGTATGGCCGGACCATGGAGGCTTTTTCCCGACTGGTTTGAGGAAGATTCTAGAACCTTCTTTGACTAGTTTTTCTTTCTTTTATCTTATTCTTTTTTTGCCTTTTTCTCATGTTTTTCTCGTCATTTCAATTTCAATTTTTGTTTTTGTTTTTATTTCTTCCAGGTTAGTTTTTTCTTTTCTCTTTATTGTTCATTTATTTTTTTATTTTTTATCCTTTTCCCTTTTTAATTCTGTGAACACCTTCCAAATACATGGACATTTTCTAAAATCGTGAACATTTCTAGAAATCATTTTTTTAATTTGTGAACATTTTTCAAAATTGCGATCATTTTTCCTTTATTTTCCTTTATAATTTTGTGAACAATTTTTGAATTCATGAATATTTAATGAAATCATGAACATTTTTCAAGTTCAGCGATCATTTCCCTTTAGTTTTCCTTTTTTCTTTTTCCTTACTTTTCATTTAGGACCATCTTTTAAATTCACAAACATTTTCTAAAATTCTGTATATTTAAAAATCATGAACATTTTTTTATTTTCCTTTTTAATTTTTCATCTTCCAAACATCTTTGAAATTTGTGAAGATTTGAAATCATGAATATTTTTTGAATACACAAATGGTTCTTGACTCGTAAACGTTTTCTGAAATTTGGACTTTTTTTTTCAAATTCACGAACACATTTTTGTTTGGATTAGCATGTTCCGAAATACATGAACTTTATGTGAATTCATGAACATTTTTGGATCAGCGAACATTGTTTAAATTGATGCACTTTTCAGAAATTTGTTTTTTTATTCAAGACCATTTTTTATATAATTTTACAGATTCATGATTTTTTTATATTCATGATCATTATTCAGATTCTTAAATATTCAAGAAATACCAAACACTTTTTTAATTCTTGAACATTTTTTGAATATGTGAACACATTTCAATTTCATGAACAATTTTTGAAATTGCGGACCATTTTTGTTTTTGCATTCTTTTACAAATTCATGATTATTTTTAATGCTTGAACATTATTTGGTTTCTTGAATATTTAAGAAATCCCGACCATTTTTTGAAATTTGTGAACAATTTTTTAATACATAAATAGTTTTGAAATTCGTGAAGAATCTTTGAAATTAATAATTTTTTGCAAAATCCTGATCTTTTTTTTTTAATGTTAGATTCGTGAACAAGCTCAGAGTAGAAAACAAAAGAAACAAAAAATGAAAGAAAGAAAAGTCAGGGGCGCCACGAGCCTGCACATGAGGCAGACCAAATCATGCGCAGGGGAGGAAGGGGGGGTGCGCATTTGCTGAGTACCCAACCAAAACCTCGAGACGTACGCATGTAGGAGTCTTTTTCACTTCAAGAAGACCTTGGAATCCATAGGGCAGTGGTGGCATCGGGAAAACAGAACAACTTTCAAATTTATGACCAAATTTGAAAATTATAAATTTTTGTGAAATCCTGATCATTCTTTTTAGAATTTTAGATTCGTGAGCAGTCTCGGAGTAAAAAAAGAAGAAATAAATGAAAGAAGAAAAATCTGGGGCGCCATGCATTCATTGAGTACCCGGCCAAAATCTCAATCACTAGTCTACCGTTAAATTTTTAGAGAAAGGCCATCATGGATTTTATTAAAATCAAACAATATTTACATCACCCGCTAAAAGTTCAGAAATAAATGCAGAAGGTGAGTGAGAACGGACGTTTGGCTCTCCGCCTCCACGGAGGCCTTTAAAAAAACAAAATTCAAATTTTTTGATTTTAGAAAAATCTGAAAAAAAATTATGCAAATAAATATGGATGTTTTTTTTCTCGAATACGCACAAGCATGCGTATCATAGCATTAAAGAAGAAGCGGCAAAGAAGCTGGATACAAGGCCTCCGGCCATTACAACGCTAATCACAAGAATTAGCCTCCACATACACCACGCACACCCACCCTACCTACTAAGATACATGCTCCCTAGACAACCTCATGCCAAGGACGATGAGGCAAGTCACTGAGCAACCTAGCCACGTCACAATCAACGCCGAGACCTCTACGACAAGACCAAGACCCAAGGCCAACACAAACCAACGTACCGCCACCCATTTGCGCCAAGAGGAAGTCGGCAAGTGAACAATAGGGCCCGGGCGGACCAAGGGAAGGTGCATCTCAGCCATATACATAACATCCGGTGGCGCACGAGCTCCATGGTGCATCTCAACCACGTACGCATCTCAGCCAGGCACCGGGGATGTTATGTATATGTATGTAAAATTTCAGGATGAAATACATTGAAATGCGACCTGTTAAAAGAAACAAATTCATGGCGTGAGAAAATTTGTCTTTTTTGCACGGCCCTCATTTCAACGTATTTTGCCCTGAAATTTTACACACATGTGTGTTATGCCTCCATGTATATCTATATTTTTTTCAGAATTTGTTGAAACGTAGAAAATATGAAATTTGACGAATTTTGAATTTTTTCAAAACCGAGCTCCATGGAGCTCGGCCTCGAAGGCAATATCCGAAAGTGAGTCTTAACAACAAGTTTGCTGGATAGTCACAGCCATTTTACAGGAGTATCGAGCCAAAACCTCCACCACTAGTGTACCTATATCGTACTCTATCAAACAAAAAGTACTGTGGTCAGATATAGATACGTATCCAAGGGCTGAGCACGATTTTTCTTAGTCCACTCGTGTGAAACGCGCGCGCCCTCTGATTCCTCGCCTCGTTCATGGCAGCGACTCGTCGATCATCTACCCCCACCGAGTACGTCTTGCTCGATGTGGATTGCTCAACACGCAGAAGCCACGCATTGTCCCCTCAGCACAATTCCGTAGTAGATTATCATAGTACTATAAAGATATTTCCAGCCTTGTTACATTTGGCTTGGGTTAGCCTAGTTTGGTGTTGTCGAACGAAGATGATGTTCCCAGCAATGCGCGCCGTCCTCAGGTACGCACACGATGCCATCAAGAATGGCGAACCCGCCATTTTGATGTTCTGAAGCTGCGTTGCTCACCTGTTCTGTTTTCCTGAGAGTGTAGCGCGGCGAGGAGCGGAGCGGCCAGAAGGGCGGGAAGCTCGTCTCGCTTCCTCTCTGGATCCTCCGACTCCCGGAGGCTGGCCGGGAAGGTGGCCGTCATCACCGGCGCGGCGAGCGGCATCGGCAAGGCGACCGCAGCGGAGTTCGTCCGGAACGGCGCCAGGGTCGTCCTCGCCGACGTCCAGGACGAGCTGGGCCGCGCCGCGGCGGCCGATCTCGGCGGAACGGACACGGCATGCTACACCCGCTGCGACGTGACCGACGAGGCGCAGGTGGCCGCCGCCGTGGACCTCGCCGTCGCGCGGCACGGCCGGCTCGACGTCATGTTCAACAACGCCGGGATCACGGGCGGCAGCTACGCGGCCGCCCCGATCGAGTCGCTGGACATGGCCGACTTCGACCGCGTCATGGCCGTCAACCTCCGCGGCGTGGCCGCCGGCATCAAGCACGCGGCGCGCGCCATGGCGCCGCGCGGCCAGGGGTGCATCCTCTGCACCTCCAGCACGGCCGGCGCGCTGGCCGGGTCGGCCCCCCACGCCTACAGCGTCTCCAAGACGGCCGTCGTCGGCATGGTGCGGTCGGCGGCCGCGGAGCTGGCGGCGCGCGGCGTCAGGGTCAACGCCATCTCGCCGTACGCCATCGCCACGTCCATGGGCGCGCGCGCCGTCAGGGAGATGCTGGGGCTTCCGCCGCGGGGTGCCGGCGACGAGGAGGAGGAGGAGCTGGTCAGGCGGGTCTTCGAGGAGGACTTCAACGAGATGGGCGGCGGCGTGGTGCTGCGCGCGGAGGACGTCGCGAGGGCGGCGGTGTTCCTGGCGTCCGACGATGCCAGGTACATCACCGGGCATAATCTTATGGTGGACGGCGGGTTCTCCGTGGCGAAGCCGCTCAACGTGCCGGCGAACTGACGACGGCGGGAATCGTGTCGGGTTACAAGAAATTACCAAGGAACAGAGCGAGCGAATATAAATCTGAAGAGAAAGAAACAGTGCAGTACTTTGGTCTCATCAGTAGTTGCAGACAGCAGCTGTTGTCAGACATGCTCGTAGCACCAATGTCTGTTCAGACCCAGCGAGTAAAAATCATGACCGTGCCCATATTTTTTAACACGGTACAATCAAAGTTGCGAGCATATACTCACCCCCTATGAACACACCCATACACGCCCTACGTCTATAAGCACATCTGAAAGACTGAGCCAGCATATCATTTTGAGATTGACAAAATCATCGCATTCATTATTTTTTTTCTTTTCTTTTATGGTCGACACGCATCCTCCCATTGAATGCACGTGCTCATATCTTCGATGTATAAACAACGAGTACTTTCTTTTTTAATTGTTTGAATTGCTTATCACATATATCACATGGTAACAGACAGTTCAACACATTTACGAAATAGACTTTTGATAGAAAAGAAAATACGGAATTGAACTGGTTTCAGAAAAAAAAAAATTTAAACTTAGTTTCATGGGTCAAATAAACGAGATTCAGCCTTTCAAACAGAGAAGTTCAGCCAAAAGATCAAACGAACGGCTTCATGGACATGCTCACATGTTACGATTAAAGTGTGTGACTTTGATAGGTTAGGAGATTGTTGTGTTGGCTTCAGTCATGTCAGTGGTGGTCAAAGAGTTGTACCCATAGGGTTTGGCACTCTCCATGAGTTGTACCTATAGGCTTGAGGCATGTCAGTGGTGGGCAAATAATTGTACCCACGGATTAATGTGCCCGAACACTGTCGATGCGAGTCGGGCACACATTCGTATCATTCACACGGGTAAAAATGACATCCTTACCTGTGTATATTGGTGTATTTTTTTTATGGTAGAATCCAATTGAACTGCTTTGGTACACACCTCTGATGGTTTCGACATTGATGAGAATACGCAGTCTAGAAGGAGCTGAGGATGCTGACGGAAGAGCTTTGTTGGTTCTCAAATAGAAGTCGGCTCGCCTTGAGAACCGGGCCCATTGACGCCGAAGAAGAACAAGTTGGCGGCGACGAGGAGGAGGGCAAGACAAGAGCTTCAGTGGTTACGAGGTGCGTGAGGAACGAGGACAATTTCATGAAATGGCAACAACTTTAGTCTACCGAGTTGACCAAGGGAATGACTCACTATGATGCCGTGAAAACCACTATGGAGATAACAATGTGGTCATCAACATCGCCGAGAGTGACGACCATGCCATGTTGAAGGAGGAGATATTCGAGCTTAGCAGGAGGTTGTAGGTGCTAGAGGTGGTCTACGACTTCCTGGAGCACACCAACTCTGTAGCTCACAGGCTACTCTGTGCCCGCGAAGATGTCAGGCATGTTCTAGATGGAGCTTAGGTGTGAAACACTAATAATTAGGCGGTAATTGAGGATAAATCTCCTACTTCGTGTATTGGATGAAAGTACCCTTTCAACAAAATTGGGTCGAGGGGAAGGGTGTACCAAAGCACACCCCAATATTGGAATTGGAATAGAATAAAACGACATTGCCCAGTTGAGTGTCTCATTAGGGGAACAAAAATTGGTATCCTGAATAGTAATACGATGTTTGGTTGGAGGATCATGATAGAGTAAAAATCACTTTAATTTCTTCTACAAAAACTTTGGATAAGGATGTTTTGGCCACTATATAAAGATAGTGATCTTGAACTCTAACCAACATCGTGTTATGATATGATATCATAGATATTTGAGACATTGTCTTCATGGCCACAATTCGACATCTAGTTACCAAAGATTTTACAACTTTCTCATAAGATAAAACTTACATCTAATTTTCCATAATTGTTTTCTTTAAACCCATGGCCGAACCAAAGAAATCCGTAAGCAAAGCCAAATCGTCCAATCATCGGACCCGAAGAAAAGACGGTGAATGATAGTTGATTGTTGGTTTTATGATAGCTAACCAGTCTTGCCGGCCGTGGTTACACTGGCATGATGTATCATGTTGTCTATTTTCCTAGGGAAGATCATTATGGATAAATTTATTAATTATAAAGTAAGGATACATCATCTACGAGCTTAGTAATCAGAAAATCTAGAGGCTCGTCCATCCATAAACTAGCGGAAATCTTTTTTGTCTAACGTTCGATGGGAGAGGGAAGACAAACGAACCCCTTTTGATGACAGTTTTAGTTTTGAGAAGAGATAAAACAGTGGCAATTTTAAATAAAAAATCGCTGTCTCTTACAGAAACTGTAATGTCGCTCTACAAAAATTGTCACCCCTCACAACTAAAATTGGCAGCGAAATCGTACGCAAATGCCACCCCTTATGACGAAAGTTCGCGAGCTAAGGGGTCTAAAACAATAAGTCTTATTAAAAGAGAAATTAGCTAGCACATGTCTGTTTTTGATTTCAACATTCGTATACTACTGTACTTATATTGTCAATATAGGATATTTATAGACAAAAAAGATCTGATTTTCCATTAAAAATAGAAAGAAATGCGAGAAAGATAAGGTTTGGGCCAGCCCAGCCACTACTTCTCCCTCGCTGCGTACCACCGTTCCCCGAGCTCAGCCGTGCTCCGCCTTCTCCCTGCCCTACCTCGCCGGCGCCGCCGCTCCTTCCACCCCACCGGCCCTCATGCTCCTCTCGGTGCGCCGCCTGCCCACCGCTCCGTCCCGCCCAGCGGCCCACCCGCACATCTCCCCTGCGCCGCCCACCCTCCGGCTCCGGCGACAACACGGTCGAGTGGCGGTGGCGATGGCGAGGACGGCGTCAACGGCGCCTGCGGTACGCCGCTCCTATCTTGATAATCGAACAGAGAATGAGGGGATGAAATTCGAACCCCAATCTAGATGGAGCCCGAGCCCGAGCCAATCCTGTAATGGAGCTTTGAGCTGTGCAAGCAGCGCCCCCCCCCCCCCCCCCCCCCCCCGACCCTAATCAATCCTGCGTATCCCTGATTTTGAATAAGATGCATGGGTTATAGCTTCGCTAGTACTAATCTCGACCTGAGTAAGTAGCAGTGCAAGCTGCAAAGCATAAGATTTCATTCATTATCCATGCACACATGCTGTATGTTGTAGACAATGTAATTCTATTGAACATTCGAGGAGGCATGTTATGCAGAAGTAGACCAATTTCCCCAGAAGAATGTTCCAATGTTTCATCTGTCTTGCGAGTTTAGCTCTTGATCAACTGATTCATGCGCATGTCTAGTTTTCATCGCAACACCATTGACTTGGTAAACTATAACCCCGTATAAATGCGCACTAGGCCTTGCCATTTAGTGACTTTGAAAAAGAATTAAGTGTGTGCAAATTAAGCTCCATCATGGTTATTTCAAACTCAAATTGTTCTTTGATGTTCTTTTGTTTCTATGAGTAGCTCAAAGCATCTACATTATGATGACATTGTGTAGATGAATTCGCATATCTTCTCGGCCCCCCTCACGGCAAAATTCAGGCTCCGCCGCCAACCAAATGTCAAGAGATATAAGTGCAATGTCATACGGAGTAACCTCTTCGATAGATTAACCAGGGTTGCCAGGGTGAGTGATACCCTTGATCATTACCTCATTATGCATTAGCAAAGTTTTGTATTCAATTAATGGGAGCTCTGTGACCTCTTGGTTATCTAGTCCTATGCAAATGCAGTTATTAGTTCATTTGAAGACCCCGAGAAGATCCTAGATCAGGCGGTTCTGGAGATGAATGATGATTTAATAAAGATGCGGCAGGCCACTGCACAGGTTTGTTGTGACTGTACTTAATCACAAAATTTGATAACTGACAGTACATGCTCTTTTTTCTATTCTTTTTTTTTTCTGTTCTGTTATCTTAAACAGTCCTTGCTACATGTTCTTTAGGATTTTGTTGCTTTTTTGGTTATCTGCCTCTCATGTACCAGATTCTTGTATGTTTGTTGGGCCTCCCTGTATAATTATTTAAATGAAAATGTGAGCGTGTTATACATGTTCTATTTCATTTTACCTCCTAATATGGATTTTTGTTTTGGAAGGTCTTGGCATCCCAAAAGCGGCTTGAGAACAAGTGCAAAGCGGCTCAACAAGCTGATGCTGACTGGTAATCATGTTATCCATAACTCTAAAGCTTACTTTGAGCCCCATCTTTTTTTTACAGGATGAATATGTTCTTACAATTGTAGGTATCGGAGGGCTCAACTTGCTCTTCAAAAGGGCGATGAGGAGCTTGCACGTGAAGCCCTGAAACGCCGTAAATCATATGCTGTAGGTATCATTTAGATCTAGAGTTTTGGATCAAATGTCTGCCCAGTCACACTATTTAGCTACAGTGTAGGGAGTTACTTGCTGGTAGAAAATATAATTCTTTCTGGTGGTGTGTAATGTGTTGTACCTTTGTACCTTCTTATGGCATTAACATGTATGTTGTATATAGGTGTTACATTTATTTAGTAAAGATCTTACATGTTTTTAGAAGCAAAGTTCTTGCATGCAACGCATGTTAATTTGAATATTAAACTCATGGTTATTTGTTTGTTTCTGTACTTAGGACAATGCAAGCTCCTTAAAGACCCAGCTTGATCAGCAGAGGAGTGTTGTTGAAAATCTTGTTTCAAATACCAAGGTGAACATAATAGCTGGAATGCTCTTTTCGCTATGTGCATTATGCATGTCATATAAATCTATATCTTTCTGGGCCCACGTGCAGCACAGGCTGGACAGTACGTATTCACATTTAATAGGTATTTGTTATGCACCTTTGTTAACATATTGATTACATCATTCTGTAGCTTCTTGAGAGCAAAATAGCAGAGGCCAGGCAGAAAAAGGATACCCTAAAAGCCCGTGCTCAATCAGCCAAGTATGCGTCTTTCCTTTGTTGATTGTTTGACCATCTGCTACTTCATAGTTTGGATGCTCTGACAATTGGCCTTTTTTACAGAACTGCAACAAAAGTGAGTGAAATGTTGGGGAATGTGAATACAAGTAGTGCCCTGTCGGCATTTGAGAAAATGGAGGAAAAAGGTATTCTCTTCATTACTGATTTTGTCTCACCAGCGTTTTTCATCTTTTGTGTATAGTATCATGTCCGTGTTTTTGTGGTGGCTATGGACAATAATTTCGGCTTAGGCCAGAGGTCATGCTCTATATCAAACATAGACATAGATATCTTTATTGTTATGGTTCAAGTTAAAGCATCTCAGTATACAGTTACAAGCTGCCATACTAAGCAATAAACACACTAGTAGTCAGCAAGTTACCTTTATGACCGAGTAGAGGCTAGAACCTCAAAATGTTATCAAATTAATATCAGTGCCGAAATATTCATAATGCAGCAGGTAGCAATTAGAACCTTCTTTTATTGCTGGCTGTGGCATCATAGAAGCACATTTCAATTTTTGTTTTACTTGCCTTTTTTGGGTGGTAATTTTCTAGCGATGAGAAGTTCAGCCACTTGTACAACCGCACATAACTTCGAACACACGAATGAAATTTGAGTTTTTATAATAATTGTTTTGATTGGCATATGGTCTGATTTCTCACTTGAGTTGTTCTGAGCATGACCTTGGCAAATTATGTCTTTAATTCTTCTTTTTCGTATGTTTTTTCAATTGGTTAGAATGGCATATGCACTAGCCTCTCTTATTGCTTGTGTTCATCAGCGGCAAGTGATATCTCATGGAAAATTATTTGAACACTTTTTTCTTACAAGTAGTGTTTTTTATGCTTTTAGTTATGACGATGGAATCCCAAGCTGAGGCACTTGGTCAGTTAGGAGCAGATGATCTAGAAGGAAAGGTAAAATTGGAAACTGCATACTTTTTAGTAACATTCCTTTTTGTAATAAGATCTGATCACCAGTATTTATTTGTGGGCAGTTCGCTATGCTTGAGACTACATCGGTTGATGATGATCTTGCACAAATGAGAAAAGAACTGTCTGGGAGCTCTTTGGTATGTGTCATTTTTTTGTACTGAAAACTATAATTGACTTTCAAGTTAAAACCTGTGTGTTTTAGATTTTCCTCTCTTCTGCTGGCATGTGCACTATGGCATGCACATAATCACTGGAGAAATAGAGTAGGATATGCAAACATGGATCATAAGCTGCCAGCCAACTAAAAAAACAAAAATAATAATCTAGTAAGTGCTTCCTGTTCGTTCCATGCTGCATGACTATAATTTCATGTCAACGGCAGAAAGGTGAACTTCCTCAAGGTAGAACCGCTACTCCTCGAGACAGGGATATCGAGAGGGAGTTAAATGAGCTGCGGGAGAAGGCCAACGATTATTAGATTTTACAGGACATGTCCGTGCACCGGGCTTGATGAGATATCAGTCAGAGAACCCCAGAAGAGAGTATAGCCTGCAGATTTGTCCAATGCGCGTTTGAACCTTCAATGCATGTGTTTCTTTTGTGGTAAAGGTATGAAGGCGTCGATGTGAAGATTCTCTGCATTTTTCCTGTGAATGACATTGTACAGTTAACCATTACCTCAGTGTAAATCACTAATATTCATAGAGCTTAGCCGAGAGCCTAAATTGCCCACCCTTGTGTACCTTATACCATTTGGTTGGTGTCATAACATGTATGAAAAATTTGACCCAGTGATCCAGTTGAGTTCTGATGCTTCAACTCGAACGCAAGTCAGGAGATGCCACACTTACCGTCTTGATTGTACATCCTACCTCCTTTTGGAGTTTGGACTCTGTAAATCTGCGCCTCAGTTCGTACTTAATGGTGCTTGTATCATCTCAAATATTGCCAGGCAGATGTTTAAAAAAAGATGCAGCAGCTGCTGCTGCACCACACAGTAACAAAGTTGATATCAGGATTGAGACACTCGGCTCTCATCTCTGGGCAAGTTCTCAGGTATGAAACCTCGGGTCCCGACACCTCTTCTTCATCTTCCCATGGCCTGAATGGATCTTTATCTACGTCTAGAGGTCAAACAATCATTGGAGTTTTAGATGGATATGACCTGGCATATTGAATTTATCCAATATTTTGTGGATTGGAGTACCATCACACCAGGGTTAAGGTGTTCGAGTTAAAGGCCCAAGGAAATTTTTGGTTTTGCCCAAATTCTCATTTCAAATTCCATCTTTAGTTGATTGCGTACTTCATCAACTATCTTGTGTGCTACCAGTTACATCGACTGAGATCATGCAAAATCTTAAATGAAAACACATGGCAATCATGGTTGCTGGAGTAAGCCTTTGGCAGAAGGAACCCCACCAAGTGCGTTGTACTGCATCTGTCTCCACTGTTTTAAGTCACAGACAATACACGTTGCGTCTTGCTATGGATTGAGGATACTGACACCTCACCAAGAATTTCATGTGGATATCCGAATCAAGCAACCTATAAAACAGGATTTAGGATACAGTCTTGCTAAGTCTCAGTCGACTGAAACTTAACGAAGTCTCAATCAATGCTATATCTATGAGATCTTACATTAAAATTCATGCAAAATTTTCTTTTCAATTTTTTCCTTTTCTTTTTTTCTTTTGCATGTTATGTCACTTGACCGAGACTTGGTTAAATCTCAGTTGATTGAGACCTAACCACACCCTTTAGGATACTGACATCTCGCCAAGAATTTCATGTAGATATCAGTGGCGGATGAATGGTGAAGGGACGATGACAACGGCTCGAAGGAGCAAGGAATTCTCACCTCTCAATCTCCTTCTATCCTTTCCTGTGATGAAAAAGCTCTTTCGACATGTCGTGCTCATAACTTGCAGTGTAGATCTACCTGTGTGTGAGCGTCTGCGTTTGCGATTTTTTTGAAGGATCTGCGTCTACAACTGGGTTGAAAATGAAATGAACTCTGTTGCAGTTTTATTTACCCTACGGCTTTGCCTCCTCCTCCTCCTCCAAGAAAGGAAGTTAGGGTTCGTGCCTCTCGTCGGCGCCGGGGCAGGTCCGCCTCATCTCTGGTGGCCCTAGGGCCATGGAGGCGTGGTGGATCCTGGCAAGGGCCAGCGGGAGGGCTCCGTTTTTAGTCTTTTTTTCAATCTTGTTAGGGTTTGTGTCCTACTCAGGAAGGCGAGACGGCGGCGGCTCCCTGAAGATGGAATAAAGGTCTCCCCGCCTAGTCCCCGTTTCGGTGGTGCGTCTAGCATCGTTGGTGGGCGTGTGGAGGTGTGTCTCCGGCAGATCTATCTTTGGTGGATTTGCTCGGATCTCGTCGTTGTTCGTCCACGTTCGTGTGTCTTTGGTTTGGATCCTTCCGATCTACGTTATTTTTCATCGGCGGCGGTTGCTGTTCTGGGGTGCTGGTCCTATGGGGCCTTAGCACGACGACTTCCCGACTGTCTACTACAACAAGTTGTGCCCGGCTCCGGCGATGGAGGGGCGATGACGGCGGCACGCCTTCGGCTCACTTCGATGCTTGTAGTCGTCGCTAGGTGGTCTACGGATCTGGATGTAATTTTTATTTCTGATGTTCGTTATACTGCCATGATTGAAGATGAATAGATTGGAAGTTTTTCCGAAAAAAAAAACTTTCTAGCAAAAAAAAACTTTTTTTTCACCTTTATTGCAACGCCAGCATGCGAGCAACCGTTGCTTCGTTTGGCAAAGCCTAACTGCCGGCACACTTGACTGGTGGATGTGGATCAACTCATTAATCAACCTAATCAAATCTCAACTAGTCATGACAACAATGACTTAGTACGCCCGGGCTCTGCACCGTCGACTCACTACTACGGCACACTTGTAGTACGGAGTAAACCACGTGTCTTACTGCGCCGGTGCCGGCTTGTTGGCCCCCTTCCACACCGTGCACCCGCCGTCGACGACGAGGTTGTGCCCGTTGACGTACTTGGCCTCGTCGGACGCCAGGTACACGGCGGCCCTGGCGATGTCCTCCACCTCCAGCACCGTCCCGCCGCCCATCTCGTTCATGCCCGTCTCCACCATCCGCCTCAGCTCCTCCTCGCTCGCCTCCGGGAACAGCTGTGCCAGCCCGCCAAGCCCGAACTGCGTGGCTATGCCGTGCGGCGAAATGGCGTTCACGCGCACCCCGTGGCGGCCCAGCTCCCCGGCGAACGCGCGCACGGCGCCGATGACGGCGGCCTTGGAGATGCCGTACGTGGGCGCGATGATGCCGCCCAGCACCCCCGCGGTGCTCGCCGTGCAGATGATGCACCCGCTCCGGCGCGGCACCATCACGCGCGCCGCGTGCTTGATCCCGGCGACGGCGGACCGGGCGTTGGTGGCCATGGTGCGGTCGAAGTCGGCGAGGTCGAGGGACCCGACGGAGTCCAGGACCATCCGCCCGGTGACGCCGGCGTGGTTGTGCATGATGTCGAGCCGGCCGTGGCGCGCCACCGCGAGGTCGACGGCCGCAGCGACCTGCGCCTCGTCCGTGACGTCGCAGCGGGCGTAGGCCGCGTCCGGGCCGAGCTGGGCGGCGACGGCGCGGCCGAGGTCGTCCTGGATGTCGGTGAGGATGACCTTGGCGCCGTTCCTGACGAACTCCGCGGCGGTCGCCTTGCCGATGCCTCTGGCGGCACCGGTGATCACGGCCACCTTCCCGGCCAACCTTTGGGAGTTGGAGGCCGTGGAGTAGCCACAGTGGCTGACGAAGCGAGCCAGCGCGGCCGGCCCAGGAACGGCATTTCTCCTGCAGACACACGCAGACAAACACATAGAAATTCGGGTGTGAGAGATCATATCGTGCTTCACTTCTTATTCGTAATCCAGGAACACGCGCCGGGCAGGGTCGGATATCGATTTGTTCTTGTTCAGAAATCAGAATGCACCTTATCGTACCTGAGGACGGCCTGCACCCCTAGGAACATGTTCGTGGATCTTCGGAGCTTTCTCCTTTCAAGTTGATGTGTGTCCTGTGTGTGTGTGTGTGTGTGTGTGTGTGTGAGATACTGTGACTTGGCGAGGGGATTTATCAAGACGCCGGCCCGCCAAGTACGTACGTCCCGCTCGCAGCTCCCTCTTGATCATTGACAAGGGAGCATCTGCGGCCAGGCTCCCCAAACTACCCATGCGAATCGCCCGGTCAGTGCCCCGGTTAGAAAACGTGACCAAGCCAGTCTTCCCTAAACCGGCCTTATACGAACCGGCCCCTCTCAAACCCATCCTAAATCTGAGACGAATTTGAGGATTGTGGAGGCTCAGACGCGTCCGCCACGTTAAACCGGCCCACCCGGATCCCACAAATACCACCCAGATGAACCCTAGACCCGGGTCAAACCACACTCTTCGTCTCTACTGCACTCTCCATCTCCTTTCCTCGTCCCCTTGCCTTTCTGATTCAATGTCGAGCTCCCGCAACGCAGTGTCTGGTAGCAAAGACCTCATCGACCGAGAGTCGCTGCAACGTGAGGTGAAGGCGGACGACGATGAGGAGTTCGCTGTACGCATCCGCAGCGCCGGTCGCAACTGGACAAGGGCGGCAACGGAAGATCTGGGCCCGCGCTGTCCCACATCACTCGGTGGCGTAGTGCAGACAACGACGCTGGCCCATTGCGCCCTCGCAGCTCCCGGTCCGCCGCCCCCGCCCCTTTCCGCACCTGCTCCTGCTAGCGTCCCCAGCCACCACTGGGTCCTCGTGCCTGTGTTGGTGCCGCCGTGAACGCAGAGGTATACATTGAAATCGGAGGCTCGCGCCGCATGCCGCGAGAGGCAGCGGGGAAAGGTTGAGGGTGGCGGTGGCGGAAGTGATGTCCTCCCGCAGATCCCGCGTGCGCGCGCCGGTAGATTTGGACGACCAGCTCCTCGCTGCGGTCCTCCGCCGATCACTCGCCAAGGCAATCCGGCTCGCGATCGAGCAGTCGGAGTGCAAGGCGGCGGAGGATGCGGCAGCCAAAGCAAAGGCGGCCCGGCTATCGAAGGAGCAGGCGTGTGCTGTCCATTGGATGACCGGCATGATCTCCTCCTCCGATGACTCTGACGGCTTCGACTTCAACTATTTTGCCATTCCGCCGTTGACGCCTACACGGAGATGTACAACTGCACTAGCGTCCGCAAGGGGAAGGGGCCGACGTGGAAATGGTGGTTTCGTCCCCCCTTACCCGTCTCCGTTTATTTAGTTTTTTAGTATGAATCTAGTCATGTCCATATATATTTTGGTTTTATGAACTATGTCCGTTTGTTGGATGTATTGATCTATGTAATTGCTAGTACTCCGCCGCCTATGAAGGGAAGATCGTGGAGGTAATAAAAAAGGGTTGATCGATTACTGTCTATGGACGAGTGTGCAGATGTTTAGTGGTGGAAGGGGTGACGAAGCCCTGTGATAAGCTGTGACTTAGTAGCAAGTTGCAATCATGCGGAGAAAGGGCACGGGCACGCCGGGCTTGTACACTAACATAAGAGGGTGAAACACCTTTGCCACCCCCCACGCCCCATCTAGATTCTCTCACCGATTAGGATACGATACGACCTAAGCAAAAGTTCACGCGACGCATTCGACCGTGAAGTTCACCCTCTTGCTTTTGCATGCTTGCGTTGCAGCCCTGCCATGCACCCGAGTTCACCAAAGGACCCCAACCCGCCCGCACCGTTGACGCACATCCTTTGGTATTTACTCGGGATGCACTTTAGGAATGATCGGTTGCAATATTGACATTATGAGAAAAATTGAGGTGGCTAGGCTTGATATGCTTTTGAATAAGGATGTTGGCGATAATGAAGAAATGGGTCGCAGCTCATCTGGTCGTACTGACACTAGTGATACTGATATTAACACTAATATTAATGACTTATTATGCTCTGATGGAGATAAGTTTGAAATTGAGGAAGAGAATATCTCGGCAAATTAAAGCAAGTCTTCTCCAAGAAGACCAGGGATACCTTTTCAAAAGTGTTATTCCGTGCTAGAGCATAGATGCTCTCCTTGTCCAATCCATTCTTTCTCTTAAAGAATGGGGCCTCCTGAAGTATTTCAATTTGTATATAGCATCATATCTCTTCACATACTCCCTCCGTCCGAAAAAGCTTGTTCCATACTTGGTGCTAAATACATCCATAAGTTTTTTTCGAACGGAGGGAGTATCTTAAACGACGAGGCGTGCCGACCCTGTCTTAGATCTTAACCGACGAGGCGTACCATTGCATGGCTTCCTGGACCATTGTCACCCTGCGCTGCTTGTGCACAGTTCATAGTTCCATTTCCATTCCCACCCGCGTACACCAAATTTCAAAACCTCAAACTCGTTTCAACCTATCAGCAATACTACTATGTCCATGCTTGGCGGTAATCTAGCTTTAAATGCAAACACAACTCAGCCGTTATCACTCAACACTTAAGTTTACTAGTTGAATGCCCGTGCATTGTCATGAAATAAAAAAAACATGGACTTAAACAAGAGTGCTGCTACACGTTCGATGTTTTTCATCCGACACTCGTCCGACGGTGCAAATCAAGAACCTCGATCAATAATATCCACTGCTATGGAAGCATCGAATGCGTGTCATACGAAAAAGATCGCATGCACAACAATTCCGTTCAAAAAATTATTCTAATTCAGAAAAAAAATGAGCATAACATCTTTTCTACTACTCATATTGCGACAAATATTAATTATATCTTCTACTTTCCACCACATCAATTGTTATGTCTCGTTAACCACCCTCTCTGATAGAAGACAAAGCATCATCTTTCTCCCCACCTTGCCTTCTCCTTCGCCTCCATTGTTTTCATCCGCCCTTACTCTGGCATTGTCGACACTTCAAAAGTGCACACCTTTTTCAAAACTTTAGCAAATAAATGAAATAATATTCCTTCTTATTTACAAATAATGAAATGTTCTGCTAAGGATATCCCTATTGGGATGCTTGAGCCTTCTGGTACAAATTATGTCAAGTTGTTTTACAGGTTGATCAATTTTGGGGGGATTTCTTATATAGTTCGAAATTGTGTTTGGAAAATTAAGGTGCCCCCTTATATACATGTCTTCCTGTGGCTTATTATTCATAACAAGTGTTTGACTAGGGATAACCTAGCTAAACGTCGTCAGGTTTCAGAACCCTCCTGTGTTTTCCACACAGAGCTTGAAACCATTCAACACCTTTTTTTTATTGCACTGTTACACAATATATTTGGTAGGTTGTTGCTGAAATACTTCATATCGGCGCCATGCTCTTTTGAGTCCTTGTCTTCCTTCTGGAAGCACAAAAAGGATTTGATGCTATCAACTCAGTTACTTCTGCCACCTTGTGGGGCTTATGGCATTTGCGCAGTGATTTTGCGTTTGAGGGGCAAGAATGGCGAAGTGTGAAATGCATCCTGGGTTTGGTATGTTCTCTGGTTCGTCAGTGGAAGATTATGTGTTCAGGTGCCAAAGCTACTCTACTACTCGAATGCCTAAGACTGCTCGATCATCGGTGAGGAGAATTGCTTGGTAGGGATCTTCTTCGAGGTTGTAGTTAGGATTACATTTGTGGCTGTGATTTTGTATTCCTCTCTTAAGCCCGAGACTTGCAAAACTTGTTCGCTGAGATGCAGCTGTAGTAAGTCCACTGCAGGTGCTTTGGTTGCAGCCAATAGATGTGAAATGTTGGTATCTTTACCTTGACTTTAATAAACGTTGGGGGTAGGGGGAAACCCGTTTTATTCAAGAAAAATAATAATGAAAGGTCCACATAGTGCAATGTGAATGCTTGCCTCTCCTTATTATTTGGCCGCAAAAAGATTTTTTTGTGGCCACGAGAAATGAAAAGTACAACAAATACAATGTATAGTTGAGAAAAGCAAACTAAGAATAGATTAATTTACAAGCAAATAGGCTCTCCCCTGATTGAATTTACGACGGGCCGGTTGTGGGACATACCTCTTGGCAAAATACTCTTCTACATACAACACATTCTCCCTCCATTCCAATGAATAAGGCACGCACGTATCCCAAATTCAGCTTTGACTATAAATTAGACCAACCAAATGTTGATTGTATCTGATAAAAATTATGCCACTGAACTCATATTGAAAAGAAGTTTTTAATGATATAAATTTGAAGTCATAATTTTTTATTGATCTAATTTACGGCCAAAGTTAGATTTTGAGAAGCACGCACGCCTTATTCATTGGAATGGAGGAAGCAATATGTTTGTACCCCCGAATCACAATGCTCACGTGTGGCCTGGATTATATGAGCAAGTGTACTCCTATCACAATGCTCACGTGTGCTCGCGCCTGATTGAATTTACGATCTCATTTTTGTTCCCTTTTTGTGCACCTCGGATATACAGAGTCATTAAAGCATTGGATGTGCTTGGGCTATGGAGAGTTAAGCTGGTCGTAGTGGGGAGTATCATATACTAGTATCATGCATATGATACCATTGTATGATACTACATCCTAGTGCATAGTATCATATGTTGGTATCATAGATGACTTTATTTATTGGCACGCATGACACAGAGTAGCACATCATTTAATATGATACGGTGTCATGATATGATACTCAACCTTCTTTTTCTTCATTTAATTCTATGTCACCTCATCAAAATTGCCTAGTTGGCATGCATGATACTACCTATCATACTCCCATTATGGGCATCCTACAAATGCTGAAAATTGTGGTGGTACTGTGTCAATTTCTAGGTTACATCGTGGTCCCTTTTTGAATTCATTCCTATCAGTACCTAGGGACTACCGTCATGAACAATTATTTTGATGAGGAGTTAAGTGTATTACCCTAGAATAAGCATAACTAGATTGAAACTAATTTTGACGTAAACTATTTTTGGGATGAGAACTATGATTTGATATATCTTTTCAGTTTAGATGAAAATTGTTTTGGAACATGATCCATATATATCTGAGAGGAAAACATAATCAACTACATATAAGCTAACAATTATGCACTGATCATTAATTAAGAATTGTGGCAAATTGATGTAAGGTGACTGTCATTATTTCTGGAAAATACTTTACATGTCATGTTATATACATAACATGCCATTTGAATAATTATATGATTCTGCCATGAGCCTACAACGTGCTTGCTTGGGCTCTGGACTAATGGATATAGGTGTAGCATGATTCCCCATATCGTTGCACAGTTGATACTTTCACACCAGCATATCCTGTAGAAGGGTGTGGCTGTGTGAGAGTATTGAGGGGGTATAAGTAACACGACTCAAACTTCATGCTATTGTTCATTTGATCTTTATAAAATGCTTTTGTCAATGTACCTCGCTTTGTTGTTTTACCTCCCTATAGTTAGCTTCTGTCGGTTTTCACTTGAAAATTGAAAAATGGAATTATGGAAAGTTTTTAGAGGCTACAGCTCATTGCAATATGCTAATCTCTACAAATTTTTGGCAGGAACATAGAAGAGAGAAAAGATTCACCTCCGCATGCTCTCCAAGTGAAATCATCAATTGGATTTTAGAAGCTACTAGGCCACTTGGGTCTGACCATCAAAAGAAAATTATAAGGTACTCATATTTCTTATTGTTCCCATGTTCATGTTGTTCCAATCAAATCGATTGCATAAATCTTCCCATGTATGTTGAGTTTGTCAGGAAAGGAAGCAGATTACTTGGAAGTCTTCTTCCAAATTCATCGATACGTTTATGTTCTTTCAAACTTTTGAACTCTTTTCTGCACATTGAATTGATGTCAACTTTGCGGCTAAGAGTTAATGCTTCTAAACAGGACTCCTGCAAATGGTTTGTAACGCCCGGATAATCATGCTACAGTAATCCCACGCTAATGGTGCCACGTCACCACGGTTACTTTGCTAATCTACCGTTAGGTCAAACCGTTTAAAAATTCAAATTCAAATTAATGTCAACAATAAAAGTTTTTCAAAATTTAAAACAAAAATATTCGGGAGGTGCCATATTTTGGATAAGTAAATATGGTGTAATAAACACATTTTTATAAAATGCTTAAATAATTTAAATTGAAATAAAACAGAAAAGAAAATAAAGAAAAGAAAAGAAAAAGATCCCCTCCCTCACTGGACCAGGCGGCCTAGCTCACAGGCCCACCTGGCCCAGCCGGCCAACCGCCGGCCCAGCCCCTCCCCGGGTCGCCTCCCCCCTGTTCCCCCGAACGGGGTCGCAACAGGGGCACGTCCCCGCCCGACCACCTCGCCGGCGCCGACGCCGGGAGGGGATAAGGCCGCCCCGACGCCTCGGCCTCCACCCATCTCTCCCACTTGCCCCCCTCTCGCTCGCCCCTGCGCCTCCCAGATCCACGCGCTCCCCCCTCTCTGTCTCGCTCGCCCGCCTCACCCGAGCGCCATCACCGCCGTTCTCCGTCGTTCCCGCGGCCACCGTCATCGCCCTGCACCCCCGACATGCCGTAGGTGTCCGCCGTCGTCCTCTACCTCGTCTACGCCTCGCCATCGAGCCCGAGGAGCACCGCACGGTCGGGATTGAGCTCGTACGCATCTTCTCTGTCGCCGGTGACCGCCGTCGTCCCGGCCACCTCTGCGCTCCTAAACCGTCACGGGCCAACGTGTGAGCCGCGCGGTGAGCTTCTTCACCCCTTGCTCCTCTTCATTGACCTTTCGCGCCCCGTAACTACCTTGTCGTCGTTGCCGTGAGCCCGTCGCCGCGGATCGCCTCGCCGCCGTGGCCACAGCCGTCGCCACGCTCGTGCAAGCCCACGGTCGAGTTCCTGGTGCTCCCAGGAGCCCAACGAGCACGAGCCCGTGCTTCCCCGTACCCCCTAGCTCTAGATCCGTCGACGCCCGAACTTCGGCGTCCGCTCCGCCGCTCGCCACCGCCGTCTTCGGCCGTTTCCGGCCAAGCCACCCCCATAGTTCGACGCGCAAGCGTGCGCCCGTTCGAACGCGGGTAGCCGCGCACGAAACGACCCACCGACGCGAAATCCCGAGGCTCGCCGGCGCCCTCTGCCGCGTTTTGGCTCGCCGGAGCCAACTCCGGCGCCGACCGCCGACGTGGCTGGCCTGGGGCCACGTGGGTCCCAGTTGACTGGGTTGACCCAGTCAACTGCTGACTGGGCAGGCCCCAGCCACTGACGTGCGGGCCCCACCGCTTAATCCTATAATTAAAACATTTTAATAATAAAAACTAATTAGTTTAGTTGATTAGACACTGACAGGTGGGGTCCAGTAGTTAACTAATCTAAATTTAGTTAGTTTAAACTTCTGTTAGTCCATTGTCTATGACAGGTAGGACCCACTGGTCAGTTTGACCTGGTCAGCCGCTCTGTTGACTGCTGAGGTCATCATCACGTCATGCTGACGTCGTATTCCTTTTCTGTTAAATTAAATAATTCTAGAAAATGATTAAATCTTTCGAAAATCATATAAAACAATCCGTAACACGGATGAAAATACTTTCTACATGAAAATTGCTCAGAACGACGAGACGAATCCGAATACGTAGTCCGTTCGTCCTCCACACATCCCTAACATATCGAACTCACAACTTTCCCCCTCCATTTCATCTGTTCGAAAATGCGAAACATCGGGAATACCTTCCCGGATGTTTCCCCCCTTCGCCGGTACCACCTACTACCGCATTAGGGCACACCTAGCACCGCTCATTGTCATGTCACGCATCGTCATGCTTATGTTTGCATTGTATTTACTGTTTCTTCCCCCCTCTTCTCTCCGGTAGACTACGAGACCGACGCTGCTGCTGCCCAGTTCGACTACGGAGTTGACGACCCCTCCTACTTGCCAGAGCAACCAGGCAAGCCCCCCCCCCTTGATCACCAGATATCGCCTATTCTTCTCTATACTGCTTGCATTAGAGTAGTGTAGCATGTTACTGCTTTCCGTTATCCTATCCTGATGCATAACCTGTCCTTGCTTCTACTGTTGTTACCTTTACCTGCAATCCTACATGCTTAGTATAGGATGCTAGTTTTCCATCAGTGGCCCTACATTCTTGTCCGTCTGCTGTGCTATACTATCGGGCCGTGATCACTTGGGCGGTGATCACGGGTATATGCTTATATACTATATACATGACACCTGTGGTGACTAAAGTCGGGTCGGCTCGTAGGAGTACCCGCAAGTGGATCTTTGTGGCGGAGCGACAGGGCAGGTTGAGACCACCTAGGCGAGAGGTGGGCCTGGCCCTGGACGGCGTCCGCGTGTACTTCGACATAACACGCTTAACGAGTTCTTGGTATTTGATCTGAGTCTGGCCATTTGGTCTATACGCACTAACCAGCTAAGCGGGAACAGTTATGGGCACTCGACGTCGTGGTATCAGCCGAAGCCTTCGTGACGTCAGCGACCGCGCGGCGCGCGCCGGATTGGACTAGAACGCCACTAGGCTAGGTCTGCTTCCGGCCGTGTACGCAACGTGTAGGTGTGCAATGGGCGATGGGCCCAGACCCCTGCGCGCATAGGATTTAGACCGGCGTGTTGACCTCTCTGTTGTGCCTAGGTGGTGCTGCGACGTGTTGATCTTACGAGGCCGGGCATGACCCAGAAAAGTGTGTCCAGCCAAATGGGATCGAGCGTGTTGGGTTATGTGGTGCACCCCTGCAGGGAAGTTTATCTATTCGAATAGCCGTGTCCCTCGGTAAAAGGACGACCCGGAGTTGTACCTTGACCTTATGACAACTAGAACCGGATACTGAATAAAATACACCCTTCCAAGTGCCAGATACAACCCGGTGATCGCTCTCTAACAGGGCGACGAGGAGGGGATCGCCGGGTAGGATTATGCTATGCGATGCTACTTGGAGGACTACAATCTACTCTCTTCTACATGCCGCAAGATGGAGGCTGCCAGAAGCGTAGTCTTCGACAGGATTAGCTATCCCCCTCTTATTCTGGCGTTCTGCAGTTCAGTCCACTGATATGGCCCCTTTACACATGTACCCATGCATATGTAGTGTAGCTCCTTGCTTGCGAGTACTTTGGATGAGTACTCACGGTTGCTTCTCTCCCTCTTTTCCCCCTTTCCTTTCTACCTGGTTGTCGCAACCAGATGCTGGAGTCCAGGAGCCAGACGCCACCGTTGACGACGACTCCTACGACACTGGAGGTGCCTACTACTACGTGCAGGCCCGCTGACGACGACCAGGAGTAGTTAGGAGGATCCCAGGCAGGAGGCCTGCGCCTCGTTCGACCTGTATCCCAGCTTGTGCTAGCCTTCTTAAGGCAAACTTGTTTAACTTATGTCTGTACTCAGATATTGTTGCTTCCGCTGACTCGTCTATGATCGAGCACTTGTATTCGAGCCCTCGAGGCCCCTGGCTTGTATTATGATGCTTGTATGACTTATTTATGTTTTAGAGTTGTGTTGTGATATCTTCCCGTGAGTCCCTGATCTTGATCGTACACATTTGCGTGCATGATTAGTGTACGGTCAAATCGGGGGCGTCACAAGTTGGTATCAGAGCCGACTGCCTGTAGGAATCCCCCTTTCCACACTCCTTGGCCGAAGTCGAGTCTAGACATTACAAAACTTTTACTAACATGGCTGTGTGTCTTACGGGCCCACGTCGCCATTGGGTGGTACTAGGATCTTTTACTCCTCGACCTTACTCTAGGACTCTGAACTCTCTTCTACTCGGGTTAAACGAATTTACTAACTCTAACACTAGGATCCCGTGACCGCATTCACCCCAAAGTTGGATAAGCCATAGTTGTTTCTTAGAATAGTATTTTGAACAATTCACACACTGTCATTTGACTCCTTTGAAACGTCTTTGCTTTCAGATGGAACCCACGAGGCAGGTCGTGCGCCACACGACGGCCATTGGTGCCTCGGGATCACCTGCTGTGCTAGCTGAGATGATGACCTATCTGGGTTATCGCTGGCACCCTGAGTACACCGTCTACGAGGAGTACCAGGACTTTAACCAGGAGCAGTACCGTGCCATCGTCCACCTCTACTCGCGGGAGTATGACTCCACTACTGTGCTGCACACCGCTCATGGTGTTGGAGTGACCATCGATATGGCTGTCCACGATGCTGCCTATGCTGCTCTGACACGTCTTCGTGGAGAGTATCGGGAGTTGGACACCTCCCCTTTCAGGCACATTGCTATCGCATCTGATGTTGGTGCGGAGGGATACTATACTGCTGCCTACTCCACTGTCACCCGAGAGCCCTTCTACCATCAGAACCTGGTTCTGCATGCTGATGGGCTGGATCGAGCTAACCGAGCTCTTCGCCACGAGTTGTACACCACCCGTCAGCACCTTTACCGTGCTCTGACGCTGCTGCACCCCTTTGTCCGATCTAGGGAGCTGCCCCGTTCTGCGATCTACCCAGCCAGGACTGTGATGCCCCAGGGTGTCGGCTGGCCAGATGTGGGAGGCCACTCTCCCGCACTTGGACCTCTTCTGCCACCTGAGCGTCAGGTTCTGCACCAGAGTATTCGCGGACCCCAGGTTGCTGACGTGGAGTTCCCGATGCGACACTACCAGCTTTCAGGCTACACCTACCTCCACAGTACCTCTTGGGACTGATGTAGGCTTGCTTGTAGTGTTAGATGCATTCGCCGCGAGCCTGTGTGCCGCCTATGTTGTTTTAGTCTATGTACTGAACTCTGTGTACTGAACTCTATGCATGACCCCTTTTGTAAGTTATGCCGACTACTATGTAGTAGCTATCGTGCTCCTTTCATTATGCATGTTTCATCATGAATGATTCTTGTCTTTGCAAATTTCTCAATGCTGAACTACCCCTGTTATATATTAGCAGGATGGTTAGACCAGGTGGTCGTGGTAGTGGTGGCAATGCCCCACCACCACCTGAGTACATGGCTGGTATGATCCAACAGTTCGAACTGAACCGCCAATTCATGGAAAATATGATGGCTCAGTTTCCTCGCCCCAATATGGACCAGCAACCAACCCCAGTAACTCTGCAGGATTTCATGCGCCTCAACCCAACTGTGTATCGCAGCTCAACTCAGCCTCTGGATGCTGATGACTGGCTCCGTGACATCACCTATGAGATGGAGTCTGCCGATGTAGCCCCTGCCAGCTATGTCACCTTTGCTTCCTTCTTTCTGAAGGGACCCGCAGCTCAATGGTGGGACAGCCACAGGCGTACTCTGCCAGCTGGAACAATCATCACCTGGCCAGACTTCCAAGCAGCTTTCCGTGCCCGCTTCATTCCTCAGGGAGTCATGGACCGGAAGAAGCGTGAGTTCCGCAACCTCACCCAAGGCAACAAAACTGTTGAAGCTTATCAGCGGGAGTTTCTGGACTTGTCTCGCTATGCTGAAGAGGACATTGCAACTGATGCACGCAGACAGGAGAAGTTCCATGATGGCCTTCAAGCTGACATCAAGCTCGCACTTCTAGTGCATGACTTTGCTGATTTCGCCACCCTGGTGAACAAGGCCATCAATGTCGAAACTGGTCTGCAGGAATACCAGAGCTCTCACAGGCGCAACCGTGACACGGGCTCATCTTCGGGCCCGCCCTCACAGAAGCGTAAGATATGGATCCCGAACAGCATGTACCGTCCAAATGCATCTGCCCCAAGGCAGACCTATGCTGCACCTCGTCTGCCTCCACCACCATCTAGGCAGTCAAGACTTCCAGCTCCACCACCCCAAGCTCCGGTTCCCACTCCCAATAATGGTTTGTGCTTCAGGTGTGGTCAACCAGGACACCGTGCTAGAGAATGCAACCAGAACCAGAATCAACTGGCCCTTCCAGCAACTGGCCATGGAAGCAACCAGCCCCGCAGCAACAAGGCCAAGTCTTATGGTCGTGTTCATGCCAACCACGTTGATCTCAATGAAGCTCAAGACCAACCTGCTACTGTGATGGGTACACTCCTCATAAATTCAGTACCAGCATCTGTTTTATTTGATACAGGTGCATCGCATTCATTCATGTCAGAAGATTTTGCATACAAGCACGACGTTAAATGTGAGGAGATGAACACCTCGGTATTGGTCAAAACCCCCGTGGGACAGTGTCAAACCTCCCTGGTTGGCATCGACGTCCCCGTGGAAATCGAAGGGCTGGAATTCTATGCCTCTCCCATTATCCTGAAGTCGTCTAACATCGACCTCATTTTGGGGATGGATTGGTTGAAAGCGCATACTGCTTCTATAGTTTGCGCCACTAAGACCGTCCATCTACTTCACCTTTCAGATGAAATAGTTGCTTACCAAGCTCATCTGGTGCAAAATGCCGAGGCCAGGCTCTATGCATTGAATGCCTTGAACGCCGCACCACTCGAGGGCATTGAAAACATTCCCGTCGTGCGTGAATTCCTCGACGTCTTCCCTGAAGAACTTCCAGGGATTCCCCCTGCTAGAGCTGTCGAATTCATCATCGACTTGAAACCAGGCACCACTCCTATAGCCAAGCGACCCTACAAAATGCCGCCGCATGAACTCCTTGAGCTTAAGGAGGAAATCGACAAATCTCTTCGCAAAGGATTCATTCGCCCAAGTTGCTCTCCTTGGGGAGCACCTTCTCTCTTTGTCAAGAAGAAGGATGGGACAAACCGATTAGTTCAAGACTACCGTCCTATAAACCAAGCTACCATTCAGAATAAATACCCTCTTCCTCGGATCAATGATCTATATGATCAACTGGCGGGTTCATCAGTGTTCTCTAAGCTCGACTTGAGGTTGGGTTACCACCAGATCCGTGTTCGCGAAGAGGATATCCCAAAGACTGCCTTCGTGACTCGATATGGTTCATACGAGTACACCGTCATGTCTTTCGGTTTAACCAATGCTCCAGCCACCTTCTCTCGTCTGATGAACTATATATTCATGGATTACCTCGACAAGTTCGTCGTGGTTTATCTGGATGATATCCTGGTATTTTCCAAAAACAAAGAGGAACATGCTGAACATCTTCGTCTTGTGCTGGAAAAGCTACGAGAGCATCAACTATATGCCAAGTTCTCCAAATGTGAATTCTGGCTACCCGAAGTAACCTATCTTGGGCATGTCATCTCTAAGGATGGTATTGCCGTCAACCCTGAACGAGTCCAGGCTATCCTTGATTGGACTCCTCCCAAGAACGTTAAGCAAGTCAGAAGTTTTCTCGGTCTCGCCAGCTATTGCCGTCGATTCGTCGAGAACTTCTCCAAGATCGCCAGGCCTCTGACTAACCTGTTGCATAAGGGCGTCAAGTTCCAATGGACAGACAAATGTCAGGAAAGTTTCCAGGCACTCAAAGACAAGTTGACTTCTGCCCCAGTTCTAGCTCCACCTGATACTAAGAAGGACTTCGTCATTTACTGCGACGCTTCCCGTCAAGGATTAGGCTGTGTCCTAATGCAAGACCGCAAAGTGATTGCTTATGCCTCTCGGCAATTGCGCCCTCACGAAGAGAACTACCCAGTTCACGACCTCGAACTTGCTGCTGTCATTCATGCGCTGAAGCAGTGGCGACATTACCTTCTCGGTAATCGTTGCGAGATCTTCACTGACCACCAAAGTCTGAAGTATCTGTTTACTCAGCCAGACCTGAACCTCCGTCAGCAGAGATGGATGGAGCTTGTTGCAGACTTTGACTTGGGTATTTCCTATACGCCAGGCAAGGCTAATGTAATGGCTGATGCCTTGAGCCGCAAGTCTTACTGCAACCACCTCCAGGTTCACAAAGTTCAGCCCTCGCTTGTTGAAGAATTCAGGAAGCTGAACCTCCATATTGTTCCTCCGGGTGCACTCGCTCCCCCTCCTAAGGAGTTTCGCAAGATGAACCTCCGTGTTGTTTCCCAGGGTTCCCTCAATACCCTGGCCGTCGAACCAGATCTCTTGGACTCCATCAAGAGAATACAGGGATATGACTCTGAAGCCCACAAGATTAAGCGCTACCTTGCAGAAGGAAAGCCCTCATTCTTCACTATTGCTGAAGATGGCACTTTGTACTTCAAGGGCCGCCTAGTGGTGCCATGTGCAGAGAAAAACCTGGATATGACACAGGAAGTTATGAAAGAAGCTCATGATACGCCTCTATGTATCCATCCTGGTAGTACAAAGATGTACCAAGACATCCGTCAAGATTCTGGTGGTCTAATATGAAGCAAGACATTGCTCGTTATGTTGCTGAGTGTGACGTTTGTCGTCGTATCAAAGCAGAACATCAAAGGCCTGCTGGAACTCTGCAACCTATCTCTATTCCTGAATGGAAATGGGACCATGTTGAGATGGACTTCGTCACTGGATTTCCCAAATCACAGAAAGGTAATGATGCTATTCTTGTCGTCATTGACCGGCTTTCCAAAGTTGCACATTTCCTGGCGGTCAAAGAAACGATCACTGCTAGTCAGCTGGCAACGCTCTATATGTCCAGGATTGTTTCACTCCACGGTATTCCATTGGTTATCAGCTCAGACCGTGGCAGCTTATTCACTTCAAGATTCTGGGCAAGTTTCCAAGAAGCTATGGGAACTCATCTGTCATTCAGTACTGCGTTTCATCCTCAGTCGCAAGGGCAAGTTGAACGCGTCAACCAAGTTCTCGAAGACATGCTTCGAGCTTGTGTTATTTCCTTCGGCAAGAAATGGGAGGAATCTCTCCCGTATGCTGAGTTCTCTTATAATAATAGCTATCAAGCTAGTCTGAAGATGGCCCCCTTCGAAGTGTTATATGGACGAAAGTGCCGAACCCCTCTGAACTGGTCAGAAACTGGGGAACGTCCACTCTTCGGTCCGGATATTATCCAACATGCCGAAGAACAAGTCCGCATTATTCGTGAGAATCTCAAGACTGCTCAGTCACGTCAGAAGAGTCAGTATGACCGTCATCATAAAGACATGGTCTATCAACCTGGCGAAAAGGCCTATCTTCGAGTTACACCAATGAAGGGTGCTCACCGCTTCGGGATCAAGGGCAAGCTAGCTCCTCGCTATATTGGCCCATTCACTATTTTCGAAAGGCGTGGAAAAGTGGCATATCGACTGGAGCTTCCGCCGAACCTTTCTCAGGTTCACGATGTGTTCCATGTGTCACAGCTCCGCCGTTGCTTCAAGGACCCAATCCGAGCAGTGGATCATGAAGTGCTCGAATTGCAGCAGGACCTCTCCTATAAGGAGCATCCGGTCCGCATTCTCGACCAAGCTGAACGCCGCACACGTCAGAAGGCGACCAAGTTCCTCAAAGTCCAGTGGTCGCACCATTCTGAAGATGAAGCCACTTGTGAACGCGAGGATCGCCTGCGTGATGAATACCCCGCCCTTTTTCCTTCTACCTCCTAAATCTCGGGACGAGATTTCGTGTAGTGGAGGAGTTTTGTAACGCCCGGATAATCATGCTACAGTAATCCCACGCTAATGGTGCCACGTCACCACGGTTACTTTGCTAATCTACCGTTAGGTCAAACCGTTTAAAAATTCAAATTCAAATTAATGTCAACGATAAAAGTTTTTCAAAATTTAAAACAAAAATGTTCGGGAGGTGCCATATTTTGGATAAGTAAATATGGTGTAATAAACACATTTTTATAAAATGCCTAAATAATTTAAATTGAAATAAAACAGAAAAGAAATAAAGAAAAGAAAAGAAAAAGATCCCCTCCCTCACTGGACCAGGCGGCCCAGCTCACAGGCCCACCTGGCCCAGCCGGCCAACTGCCGGCCCAGCCCCTCCCCGGGTCGCCCCTGTTCCCCCCACCGGGGTCGCAACAGGGGCACGTCCCGCCCGACCACCTCGCCGGCGCCGACGCCGGGAGGGGATAAGGCCGCCTCGACGCCTCGGCCTCCACCCATCTCTCCCACTTGCCCCCCTCTCGCTCGCCCCTGCGCCTCCCAGATCCACGCGCCCCCCCCTCTCTATCTCGCTCGACCGCCTCACCCGAGCGCCATCGCCGCCGTTCTCCGTCGTTCCCGCGGCCACCGTCATCGCCCTGCACCCCCGACATGCCGTAGGTGTCCGCCGTCGTCCTCTACCTCGTCTACGCCTCGCCATCGAGCCCGAGGAGCACCGCACGGCCGGGATTGAGCTCGTCCCCATCTTCTCTGTCGCCGGTGACCGCCGTCGTCTCCGGCCACCTCTGCGCTCCTAAACCGTCACGGGCCAACGTGTGAGCCGCGCGGTGAGCTTCTTCACCCCTTGCTCCTCTTCATTGACCTCTCGCGCCCCGTAACTACCTTGTCGTCGTTGCCGTGAGCCTGTCGCCGCGGATCGCCTCGCCACCGTGGCCACAGCCGCCGTCACGCTCGCGCAAGTTCCTGGTGCTCCCAGGAGCCCAACGAGCACGAGCCCGTGCTTCCCCGTACCCCCTAGCTCTAGATCTGTCGATGCCCGAACTCCGGCGTCCGCTCCGCCGCTCGCCACCGCCGTCTTCGGCCGTTTCCGGCCAAGCCACCCCCACAGTTCGACGCGCAAGCGTGCGCCTGTTTGAACGCGGGTAGCCGCGCACGAAACGACCCACCGAGGCGAAATCCCGAGGCTCGCCGGCGCCCTCCGCCGCGTTTTGGCTCGCCGGAGCCAACTCCGGCGCCGACCGCCGACGTGGCTGGCCTGGGGCCACCCCAGAGCCACTGCCAGTGGGCCCCGTGGGTCCCAGTTGACTGGGTTGACCCAGTCAACTGCTGACTGGGCAGGCCCCAGCCACTGACGTGCGGGCCCAACCACTTAATCCTATAATTAAAACATTTTAATAATTAAAACTAATTAGTTTAGTTGATTAGACACTAACAGGTGGGGTCCAGTAGTTAACTAATCTAAATTTAGTTAGTTTAAACTTCTGTTAGTCCACTGTCTATGACAGGTAGGACCCACTGGTCAGTTTGACCTGGTCAGCCGCTCTGTTGACTGCTGAGGTCATCATCACGTCATGCTGACGTCATATTCCTTTTCTGTTAAATTAAATAATTCCAGAAAATGATTAAATCTTTAGAAAATTATATAAAATAATCCGTAACTCGGATGAAAATACTTTCTACATGAAAGTTGCTCAGAACGACGAGACGAATCCGAATACGTAGTCCGTTCATCCGCCACACATCCCTAACATATCGAACTCGCAACTTTCCCCCTCTGTTTCATCTGTTCAAAAATGCGAAACATCGGGAATACCTTCCCGGATGTTTCCCCCCTTCGCCGGTACCACCTATTGCCGCGTTAGGGCACACCTAGCACCACTCATTGTCATGTCACGCATCGTCATGCTTATGTTTGCATTGTATTTACTGTTTCTTCCCCCCTCTTCTCTCCGGTAGACTACGAGACCGACGCTGTTGCTGCCCAGTTCGACTACGGAGTTGACGACCCCTCCTACTTGCCAGAGCAACCAGGCAAGCCCCCCTTGATCACCAGATATCGCCTATTCTTCTCTATACTGCTTGCATTAGAGTAGTGTAGCATGTTACTGCTTTCCGTTATCCTATCCTGATGCATAGCCTGTCCTTGCTTCTACTGTTGTTACCTTTACCTGCAATCCTACATGCTTAGTATAGGATGCTAGTTTTCCATCAGTGGCCCTACATTCTTGTCCGTCTGCTGTGCTATACTATCGGGCCGTGATCACTTGGGCGGTGATCACGGGTATATACTTATATACTATATACATGACACCTGTGGTGACTAAAGTCGGGTCGGCTCGTAGGAGTACCCGCAAGTGGATCATTGTGGCGGAGTGACAGGGCAGGTTGAGACCACCTAGGCGAGAGGTGGGCCTGGCCCTGGACGGCGTCCGCGGTTACTTCGACATAACACGCTTAACGAGTTCTTGGTATTTGATCTGAGTCTGGCCATTTGGTCTATACGCACTAACCAGCTACGCGGGAACAGTTATGGGCACTCGACGTCGTGGTATCAGCCGAAGCCTTCGTGACGTCAGCGACCGCGCGGCGCGCGCCGGATTGGACTGGAACGCCACTAGGCTAGGTCTGCTTCCGGCCGCGTACGCAACATGCAGGTGTGCAATGGGCGATGGGCCCAGACCCCTGCGCGCATAGGATTTAGACCGGCGTGCTGACCTCTCTGTTGTGCCTAGGTGGGGCTGCGACGTGTTGATCTTACGAGGCCGGGCATGACCCAGAAAAGTGTGTCCGGCCAAATGGGATCGAGCGTGTTGGGTTATGTGGTGCACCCCTGCAGGGAAGTTTATCTATTCGAATAGCCGTGTCCCTCGGTAAAAGGACGACCCGGAGTTGTACCTTGACCTTATGACAACTAGAACCGGATACTGAATAAAATACACCCTTCCAAGTGCCAGATACAACCCGGTGATCGCTCTCTAACAGGGCGACGAGGAGGGGATCGCCGGGTAGGATTATGCTATGCGATGCTACTTGGAGGACTACAATCTACTCTCTTCTACATGCTGCAAGATGGAGGCTGCCAGAAGCGTAGACTTCGACAGGATTAGCTATCCCCCTCTTATTCTGGCGTTCTGCAGTTCAGTCCACTGATATGGCCCCTTTACACATGTACCCATGCATATGTAGTGTAGCTCCTTGCTTGCGAGTACTTTGGATGAGTACTCACGGTTGCTTCTCTCCCTCTTTTCCCCCTTTCCTTTCTACCTGGTTGTCGCAACCAGATGCTGGAGTCCAGGAGCCAGACGGCACCGTCGATGATGACTCCTACGACACTGGAGGTGCCTACTACTACGTGCAGGCCGCGGACAACGACCAGGAGTAGTTAGGAGGATCCCAGGCAGGAGGCCTGCGCCTCGTTCGACCTGTATCCCAGCTTGTACTAGCCTTCTTAAGGCAAACTTGTTTAACTTATGTCTGTACTCAGATATTGTTGCTTCCGCTGACTCGTCTATGATCGAGCACTTGTATTCGAGCCCTCGAGGCCCCTGGCTTGTATTATGATGCTTGTATGACTTATTTATGTTTTAGAGTTGTGTTGTGATTTCTTCCCGTGAGTCCCTGATCTTGATCGTACACATTTGCGTGCATGATTAGTGTACGGTCAAATCGGGGGCGTCACATGGTTCTCTTGTTTTCAGCGGACCTTACAGTAGGGAGAACAGAAGAAGCAAGAGGCTTATTCAGTACTCTTGATCCAGATACTGAAAATTCACAACACATATAAATGGATACCTCCGGAGGTTGCTTAACATTTCTATTTTTCTTCGTTATTAATTCTGAAAATTTCTTCTTGTCCATTCTATGTTTTCTTTGGAAGTTCTACTCTTTATCGGGGTGTATGACATCTAGCTATGTAATGTATAACAAGAAAAAAAATCTTCAGCCAGTCATATACTTATTGGAATTTTTTTTATACATTTGGGTAAATATTTATTTCTTTCTTACATTATACTGTTCGTCTTTCATCCATCTATCTGCAAGCCCGAGCGAGCGATGCCAGAAAATAGCCCATTCCGCGTCCCCATCTTTCAGCAAAAGGTCCACCGTGTTTTCATAGAAATATGCCTTGCTATGTCCATTCTGTTGGTCCTAAAAGCCCATCGCAGTGATCTTCTAAATACTTTTTCCTAAACTTTACCTTGCATTTTTGTGAACTTTCTATTTAGCTCTTTGTTCAAGGCTTGTTGGATCGCCTTTTGTTGGGATCATTGACCTGCCATCTGGATTTCGAGTCCCCATAACACTTTCTCCGGTTGTGCACCACACTAACACCGTTGCCCCATCTGAAGTTGCAGCAATGGCACGCCTTGCATAGGTAAGCTTCTCTTGCACATTTGGAGGAAATTCTTACTGCTCATATGATTTTTTTCTCACCTTTTCCACTGAGAATAAAACAGATCTTAGATCAAATGCTAAAATATCTTATATTTAGATATAGAGGATTACATTCAAATATTTATCCTTGTCCTTAACACCAAAGTGTCAAGTCCTGGATTTGTATGGCTATGTTTAGTAAAATGACTTTTGGATGAAAATACAATTCAATCGTGAATTCTGAAGTATTCATGTGCTCAACTAGAGGAGGTAATCTTAGGCCACAACTGTGAAGTGAATTCATGGATCATTGACGGAATACTTACTGGTGGTATGAAACAATGTAATATTGAACTCAATAACCTTGATATTTTATATTTTTATGTGATATTTTGCCCACAACAAGTATTATCAAATTTATTATATTTCTTGAAGGTGCCTTATATTTTCAAGGGTACATTCACCATGTGTTCTGTTTATAACCCTTTTCCATGGGAAATAAATGATGGCAGAGGAAGAAGAACAACAGTAGAATACACCATCATTTCCTTTGATACAAAGAAAACCAACAGATGTGGATTGAAGAAATAGAGATCCAAGTAAAACAGAAGTCTGAAAAGCCTACAACCCAAGTTACCACTCACATAAATAGTCATTCAATCTTCCAACAAAGAAAATTATGACAAGGCATGAAGACTGGAAGCAAACCACTCAGAAAATCGACAATCCATGATTCACTACGCTGTTGTTCTTTCTTATTTGCTACCATGTACCATCTAGCCACACAATATACACTCCTAGCTTCATGCTCCAACTAGCCACATAGTGCACCCCGTACCTCCACAAATCAATGTTTCATATTGTATTTTATCATTCATCTACCCCTGTCTCCTCTACTGCTCCTGCTTGATCTTTAGAAAAAAGAGCAACCAAATGAACAACAACTAACCCAACAATGGGAAATTACATGGGCGCAACGTGCCGGCGCTTCTTCCCTGCTACTCTGTCTAAAGAGTGGGAGAAAAACCCATTGAAAAGGAAGCCAAGTACCGACAGGAGCGAAGCCACGGAACATTGGTTGCTAGAGAGGAGGCCAACCAAGAACTTTGAGTGGAGAGAAGGGGGAGAGGTCGTGGAGAGGGGACTAGTCACCTTCAAAGCAGATGTAGAGGAAGGAAACACATGAGTGTGGACTTATGGTGCTCGGGCACCATGGAGGCCCGTATTACAAATAATAATAATCAAAAACCATATTTAGAAAATAAAAAAAAAACCCATGAAAACTTGTATGTGTTCACTACAGATCCATCAAATTTCGTTTGAAAAAATAACAATTTGTAAGATGTACAAAAAAAAATTCCGACCCAACAAAAAAAAAGTCAATTTGAAAATACACATTTGTCTTTTTTGGTAGATCACATGTGTAAGTAAAATGTTATGAAATTTCGCACATGCATAGTTTACACTGTGTATGCATGTTTAAAAAATATTTGAAACTTTATGTGTTGTAGAAAATGGTGTTTTAAACACGGCCACCAAGGAGCTCGGGTACCGTTGGCATTTTTTGGGGAACACATGCCCTACACGACTAGAGAAAAAGAGCATCTTTCAGCTTCATCGGTCGAAGTAGAGACACAACATCAAATGTTTTCAGGGACGACCAACATTTACGTCATCAGCCAACATGGAGAAAAGATCAAGTACAAATAGATTGACAAAGTGAGATGAAGCAAGACAATGGGACAACGACACTTTTTAGAACCAGGCTAGTCGTATTTCCATCAATTTTATAATGGAAGGAGTTTTGCTTCGGTATAACCCCCAGAAAAGTTTACAGATTTCGATGCAGAGGTGGACCCTTGTTTGATCAACGGAAGAATAGATTAGAAATAATTGATCATGAATATACGAGAATACTCTTTTAAGTTACTTTAAGATTCATGTTAACTTTTCAGAGGGTGTACCGAAGCAAAACTTCGAAAGAAAATAACCAAACCATTACATTAAAGAAAAAAAGGAAATGAGGAAGTGTGAAAGTAGGGATATCAGTTTTTTCCATGGTTATGGGTACCCGTGGGACTCTATCCGAAAACAGCGCACATGGACAAGCTTTGGTGAGATTTTATACCCACGGATAATGGGTATCCATACCCATACAATATATCAGTAGGCATAGGTATGAAATTGCGCCCATGGATAACCCAATGGATACCCAAGAAAAGTTAATAAATGAAAATAACTCCTATAACATGTGCGGTCAACATCAAGCTCTTATGATCCAACCCTAAATCACTTATTCTCCTAAATCGGCCATAGCTCATAGGCCCAAAGCCACCAGCTTACCACTCCTCGTAAGTCCTATGTGACTCTTCGAAACGATGAAATCTTGACTCATCGCCATAAGACTCTTGTCCAACTCTCAATCCATCGTTCCCTAGTTCCCGCCTCCTCCCAATGCGTCGGGCTTCCACCACCACTGCTCGTACCCCCTTGCCGTCTCCAAGAGGCACTCACTATATGATGTCGTGTAGTTACTAGACTGATCGCCTATTATAACTTGAATTCTACCATTTCATTACTTTTTAAAAATGTAAATGCTATGTTGTACTCACCGGATATCCATTGGGTATAGGATACCCGATGAATATGAGCAAGAGTGTCAATTTCTGTCAATCTTTATTTTTACCTAATAGTAAAGCGGCTATTGCTTCTGGTCGTCCGTCACCGAAATTTCCCTCGAAGATGCGAATAATTACCCACCATGCCACCGGTAAGTGAGAACACGATTTGTTTTTTACATTGACTGTTGTCAATGGTTAAGACGAAGTGGTCCTCCAATATTACAAAACTGCATGGGCGTCCTATTGAACTACACCACGACACTCAAAACAACGTCAAACAATGTGTCGGCATAGGTCACCTAAGGCGACACATTTAGTGTCGGCAAAGACGTTTGCCGACAGAAAGGAGCTGTCGCCTATAGTCCTGCTGGGATAGGTCTTTCCCGACAGATAAATCTTCGCCGACACATACTATGACTGGCTTGGTGAGGTCTACGCCGACAGACAATGCTATGCCGACGGATCATCTGACAGTGTTCTATGCCGACAGATACTATGACACCCATTGCTATGCCGACAGTTTATCTGTCAGCGTGCTATGCCGACAGATAGTGCGACAATCAATAGTTTTGCCGACACATTCACTGCCAGCGTTCTACGTTTCAGTACAAATGCAAATGCACCATATTTTAACATGAAATTACATTCATAATATTCAATTTATCACTACTGTAGGATGCTGCTAACACAACACTACGATCAGAGACCCTTCGAGAAACTGTGTGCGATGCCATAATCGCAAACGGTTCTGTATGAAAACCGTTAAAAAAGGTGAAAACGTTTGCAATGGAGGATGCATCAAACACGGTTCAGATTTTAGTTGCGTGTACGATCCAGGGCATACGGTTCAGTCCAATGAACTGTTTGCGATGAGGCGGAACAAAAGAAACGGGAAGCCTGATGAAGGAGTGTGCGATATAGAGCATACAGTTCACTCGGATGAACTGTTTGTGATTAGGCAACACAAAAGAAACGGGCAGCCAGATGAAGGTGTGTGCGATATACAGCATACTTTTCACTCGGATGAACTGTTTGTGAATAGGCAACACAAAAGAAATGGTCAGCCAGATCAAGGTGTGTGTGATTGAGGGCATACGCTTCAGAAGGATTAACTGTTTGTGATTAAGCAACAGAACAGAAACGGGTAAGCCAGATCAAAGTGTCTGCGATTGATGGCATACACTTCACATGGATGAACTGTTTATGATTAGCCACAACAAACTGAAATAGTTAGATAGATCAACGTGTGTGCGCTAGACGGGCACACCCATTCTAATTAAAAGACGTGTGCTGACATTGCCTATTGCGGTGCACCCTATGGTGCAAACTCCACATACGCGGCCGAGAAGGCGTACGTGCCCACATTACGCCTTCCGGGAATAGTGCCGCACTTATAACTGTCAGTAAATTTTGAGCATGCGTCCCGTCACATTTCAAATTGCAAACCTATTCACACCGATCAAAACCTAAACGGTTTCCCACTTAGGAGCGTATTACTACGCGGTTATAAATACTACTACTCCAAGATGACTGCACATTCCTCCTCAACTCCTCATCCACAATAAACAAGTCATTCATCATCGTTCCCTTGCGTCCGCCATGGCCAGCGTGAGTTCTGGGTCGAGAGATTGCCACCAGGGAGAGGCTAGCCTGGAAGCGGGAGCACGAAAATTGTCCCGCCTCGCTGCGATAGCAGCCAACATGTCCCACCGCACGGCCGTAGCAGCAGAGAGGTCCCGCCGCACCGCCGAAGCAGCATGGAGGACCCGCCGCACCGTCAATGTAGCAGACTGGTTCGGCCGCGCCGCGGAAGCAGAAGAGATGTCCCGCCGCGCCGCGAATGCAGCAGAGATGTCCTCCCTTTCCGCGACGGCCTGGGAAAATGCCTCGCGGGCAGGCGAGGACTCTTACAGGCGCATGCGTGCCCTCGTCCATAGGCAGATGGATCAGATCTCCAGGTGGGCGAGGTTGCAGGATGACCTGCAAGCCTCGTTTGAACAGTCTACCGACGTCACCCGACAACTAAATGAGAGCAATGCGAAGCTCCAGGCCGAGCGCGACCTGCTGAGGGCGAAGATCGTCGGAAGTGCGGAGAAGCAGGAGCAGACCACTGCCTTGTTGAAGATGACCGGTGTCATCGTCGAGAAACTTATGGACGAGAATAACAAGCTGCGCATCAAGCGCAGAAGGCTAGTGAAGGAATCCGTGGATGCTCTCAAGCAGCATCTTGAGGACAAGAAAGAGCTCGTCGCCGCTCGCCGCAGAGACTAGTTCCTGCGGCCTGCAGCAACGCATCAAGAAAGTAGAGACCAGCGAGCCAGATCGTTGTCTTCCTTCTTCTTTTGCCCTTGTGTATTTCGGGCGTTGCCGCATGTGGATTTTTTTTAATTATGTTTCTAAATATGTAAGACAATTATTATCCACTGTCATCGTCCTTATATTCATCATGCTTGCTATAAGTCGCAGTCGATGCTATATAGGTCTGCCGGATCTTACATCAAGATCCGTGCAAAACTTTCTTTTCAGATTTTAATTTTTCTCTGTTAAATCTCAGTCCAGTGAGACATATAACCACGCCATAGAACAGGTGCTCGGGCGCCACGCCATTAATGGAGATGTTGGGAGGGAGGTGCGCGGCGGGTAGCGGTCAAAGGGCTCTCCTCCCGATGAGCACGCGCAGGGGTCTGATCGCACGCCTCCCATACTCAAATAGCTACCCCGCACGGTACCTCCTAGCCAATAAAAAAGGGGACGCGTGGCCGCACGTAATTGGTAAGTCGAATGCCCACGGTTTCAATAATACTTGTGTTTTCGATTTGTAACGTGACAACACTTGTTCCAAAATCTTTGTTGATTGTTAATGTGTGGGCCTTCGCAAATCGGACAGAAAAATTACCACAGCATGTTGGTGCCATGTCATGAGACCATGCCAAGTTTCATGATTTTTAGGCGTGTTTTGGAATTATAGGAATTAAAAAACCAAGTTTCTCAATCTTTCCGGCCGAGCCACGACTCCCAGATGTTTGAATTTCACTCCCATCTCTTGCATGGGACCTACAAATTCACCCAAGGACACACATGTGATTTTTGAAACAACTTTGGTGCACTGGAGCATGTGCTTGTAGTTCAAATTTGAATTATGCACATTAAATGCACGGAAACTCAATTAATGTATAAAAAAGGCGAAACGAGTCCGGAATAATTCCAAAATTTAGCACGGTACTTCTATTTGGTCTAATCTGGTTGTGTAAAAAAATAAGGCGGGAGAAGACAGTGTACGTATGTCGTTTCGCACACGGAGGTGACACGTTCCCTCTCGGAACCACGAGCCTTCTTGAGGGAAGCTCCGGTTTGCAAGAAACTTACACCAAAACTTGTCGCAATTCGGCCAAAAATATTACCGCAGCATGTTGGTGCCATGTCATGACACCATGCCAAGTTTCATGATTTTTAGGCGTGTTTTGGAATTACAGGAATTAAAAACCAAGTTTCTCAATCTTTCCGGCCGAGCCACGACGCCCGGATGTTTGAATTTCACTCCCATCTCTTGCATGGGACCTAGAAATTCACCCAAGGACACACATGTGATTTTTCAAACAACTATGGTGCACTGGAGCACGTGCTTATAATTCAAATTTGAATTATGCACATTAAATGCCCAGAAACTCAATTAATGTATAAAAAAGGCAAACGAACATGAAATAATTCCAAAATTTAGCACGATACTTCTATTGGTCTAATCTGCTTGTGTAAAAAAATTAAGGTAGGAGAAGGCAGTGTACGTATGTCATTTCGCACACGGAGGTGACACGTTCCCTCTCGGAACCACGAGCCTTCTTGAGGGAAGCTCCGGTTTGCAAGAAGCTTACACCAAAGCTTGTCCCAATTCAGCCAAAAAATATACTGCAGCATGTTGGTGCCATGTCATGACACCATGCCAAGTTTCATGGTTTTCAGCCGTGTTTTGGATTTACAGGAATTAAAAATCCAAGTTTCTCAATCATTCCGGCTGAGCCACGACACCTAGATATTTGAATATTATTCCCATTTCTTGCATGGGACCTATAAATTCACCCAAAGACACACATGTGATTTTTCTGCAAACTTTGGTGCATTGGAGCATGTGCTTGTAGTTCAAATTTGAATTATGCACATTAAATGTCCAGAAACTTAATTAATGCATAAAAATGCCAAACGAACCCGGAATAATTCCAAATTTAAACACGGCACTCATGTATTAGTTGCATGTTCACTGTACGTAAATGTTCTAGCAATTCAAACACCATCCTTTCCCTCCGTATCACCATTTTGTCTTTCAAAACATAATGAAAAAATCAGGTATACCACAAACAGTTTACTAGAAAGAATCGTGTGGGATGCGATGTAAAATATCTTGGCGCACCGTCTTGTCTGGCTTACGCAGGAAGCTTCATCGTCTACAGTCCACCACCCCCTCTTGAACCACACCTGCGCGCCAGTTTCTCGCGGCACCGAGCGAAATTTTTTTGCCACCGCGGAAATATCTATCTCCCCGCCCCCTCCCTCCTACCAAAAGCCACACTTCTACTGTTCCTCCTTACTTTTCCAAGTTCAAACCTTCACTGCTGCTTACTGGTAGCTCAGCCTCCTCGCCGGCGACCCTTCTTCTTGCAGCGCCGCCTCCTCGCCGGCTACCCTTCTTCTTGCAGCGTCGCCTCCTCGCCGGCAATCCTTCTTCTTGCAGCGCCGCCTCCTCGCCGGCGACCCTTCTTCTTGCTGCGCGGCCTCCTCGCCGCCGACCCTTCTTCTTGCTGCGCGGCCTCGTCGATATGATCAGGTAATCCACACCCCACCCACACCATCCTCCTCCTTTCCCGTCCCACATGCCCCGACTGACGGAGCGACACCTTCCACCGAAATCACTGCCCCTCCTCCAATTAAGCGCCGCCCACAGCCATTTTACACGCAGTATAACATGGAGCTGAGTAGCATGCGGCTACATGCACGAACGAGGTCGCTATGGCTGACATGCGTGTCGACCGCCAGATCTTGGAGGAGCACCTCGTCTTCGAGGCCACCGTCGACACCGCCGCACAGTTGTCTACTTTAAAATACAGTTCGTGATGTTTTCTCGAGGCCACCGCCAGTGCCTTCTAGTGATTTGTCCTCTGTAATGTTAATATGCAATCTGATGTTCAGTTAACAGTTTGGTCCTCTGAAATGTAATGTTCAGTTAACACTTTGGTCCAACAATTGCTACATTTCGTAGTACTGTTCTCAAGCATTCTTTGTTTTGTTAACTGTCTTATCTTCTAATACATGTTTCTATTCTGCAATGTCATGCTCAGTTAACTATTTTGGTTCATTTGGTCTGTTGTCCATTTAACTGTTTGGTTCAGTTCTGTAGTTTGATTTTCATTTGTTGTGGGTACAATTTTATATTGTTATGCATGTGACACCAATCGAATTTGGTTGTACTCAATACATATTCTACTGATAGTATGGCAACTCTCAGTTAACCTGATCAAGATCTTCCTTATGTGTGTTGCAGGGAAACAATGGGAGACACTGCGGTTTACCATCGAGGTTTGTTCAAGCAGGGTCCTTTGGCTAGTAGCACATTATTGTGCAGTTGCAGTAATCATTCTAATATTTAGGTTTATTACAATTTGGTCTTGCACATGTAGGTCTTGCTGTCAGAGGCTTAGACCCACAGTTCGACCCATTTTGCATATGGGGAAATGAGATGTCCATGAATATCAGTCAAGTCGAGAAACTCAGATAGGATGAAGAAACTTGCGACAAATAACAGCAAGATCTTTGTTTGCACAATGAAGAAGACATCAGTCAACTATAGGATGGTACCAACTCTTTTACCTTGTTTTTACCCCTTGCGCCATTTCAAAATTTACAACAGCGATTTATGCATAGCTTTGTTTTCAGTACTTTTCAAAGCAGTTCACCGATGATTACCTCTCAAACCACCTGCATGGTCAAGAGGCGAGGAAGGTATTCATTCAACACCCACGGTACAATATTGAAGTCTTGCTGAAGAGGACGAAGGTTGGGCGGGCAATTATCCATAGCCACTGGCCTAAAGTTGCAAGGACATTCAACATCACTGAAGGCTCAATATTTGCGTTCCGCTTCTGCAGTTTCCTAGATGAGATTCATCTATCTATTTACCGTGTATGATGCTACTTTCCAAATGTTTTTGATGCTGCATGTGAAACTTGGTGCTGTTGTGTAATGGCGTAACTGAGTGCCGAAGCTATCTGATGTAATTCGATTATGAAATCCTGGTTGATTTATACTGATATGAAATATCTGGCGTGTTTTATAAGAAATATCAGTTTGATTAGTACATGGATTATCAGTAATAGGCTAATTACCCTGCATATTGGGGTTTTCTATTGCAAACGGTTACTCAGACAGCACCGTGGACGATGAACTCAAACAACACGCATGGTTTCTAGAAAGTAGGCGTGTTCGATCAACTAACAATCACACACGGCTTCCGGCAGCGAACTGTTTGCGTTAGGCCACCTTGCACACACGTTTTCACACAAAGAACTGTCTGGGATGTACATACCTACGGAAATGATTTTCGGGGATTCACCATGCGGGATGTACATACCTACGAAAATGATTTCTGGGATTCACCGTGTGGGATGAACATACCTACGGAAATGATTTCTGAGATTCACCGTGTGGGATGTACATACCTACGGAAATGATTTCTGGGATTCACCGTGTGGGATGTACATACCTACGGAAATGATTTCTGGGATTCACCGTGTGGGATGTACATACCTACGGAAATGGTTGGGTTTCCATGCCTCGCCCGATCGCACACGGCCCCAGCCTGGGTCCCACGAGGGCCTATCCTTGACGATTTCTGGGTCGTGTGGGAAGGACCCCCCTATCGCCCACACTCACTTGGCGACGGTTCCAAATGCCGTCGCGGAAAGGGGTTTTAAACCGTTTGTTTAGAGCCGACGCGCACCAGTGTATGTTCAGTGTGCAATGCATATACGAACAAAACACTCTTCGATTCATCACAAGATACCATTGATTAATACATTCATTCAAGCATATATACAAGATTCATTAGTTTGCTACACTCAAGTCAGCTACAACCAATAAGGAAATAAGTAAGTCGACATACAAGACGTGGTCTATTACAAAATATAATGGCTAAGCTCCTAAGAAACCCAATTGTTCGATCGCTTGACTACTACAAGATATTAAGGAAGAGACCAAATCTCTTCAATCACCGAGCTGACATCAACTTCCATATCCACAAAATGTGTCAAACATGTTATGAACAAAACCGATCATCAGAACATCTTGTATCAACTTGTGGACGTGCCATTGTTGCTGCAAAAGAACTTAAATGTTTGAGCAATCTTAGAAATGAGAATTTGTTCAAATTTGTGAGGTGCCCTTGATCCCAAAGATCTAAAAATAGAAGATATACTACAAATAGTTTGTTACAGAAGACATCCTTAACAAAGCATCAACAAAAGTCAGGCTAGCAACTAGCATATCACATGCCTTAATAGAAAAACTATGCACGCATTGACTTGGATCTGTTAAAAGGCATAACGAATAAGGTTCTTATTGTAACTTTAAAGATTTGTATTTGAAGTTCCTCAACCAGCAAATAATCAGATATGCACTTGTACATGTACCAGCAGTCATATACATGGTAGCAGGAAGTGCACTTGGTGAAAAAAAAACCATTTCGAAGACCATATGCTTGCACATGCATCTTGGTTCAACATATGCACTCTAGTTAGGCATTGTTTACTGTCTAGTGTGAGTAATTGCTAGGATGATATTCACACAATTTATAATAAAATCATGCCTGCCATTTACTATGCGCTCTGAGTTCATCTATAGTCCATTTAATTACTACATGCGCTCAGTTCATCTACAAGCCACTAAACTATTCACAGACCTAGCATAATTATTGATATCCATAGTAAGCAAATCTGATTTAGAATCTAAACTCGGATGAATCTGTTTAGAAAATGTAAGAAAGATACCTAGCAAGTAAATGGTGTTACATCTTCCATCACGACAAGAAAATAACGGCTAGAAAGCTAGTACCTTGTTCATTACTTGCTTTTACCCTCAAGGACCTTATATAAGTTGATAGTGTGCCATCATGATTTATCACATCTTAGTGACTGTATATAACCAATGAGTCTTTTCAGTTTCAGATGTCTATACTACAATTATTCTAAATTTGTAACATCATTAAAGACTGAAGTATAAGAAATTGCCCAATACTAAGAACACCTTCAAAATGCAGAGAGATTTGTGCAAATGGTATTCAGGCAGATAGGCTATATAAAAGAAGTTACATAGTGAACAAGGTAAATAGGTTGGCAACTTGGCATATACCAGCTAATGGGCTGTTCTTTTTGGTGTCGTGGTGTAGTGTTGGTTGGAACGTCACTGATGGGCTGTTCTATTTGGCCCAGCTACTCTGTTTTACTTTTTATTTTCTTTTTCTTTGGCAGATTCAAAATGCTTTTCAAAATATTCATATCTTTTAAACCCTAACTTTAAATTTAACATATTATATATGGAAATGCCACAAAAAATATGTAGATTCCAGATATGCCATTATCTTGCATGTTAAATCATTTTTAAATTATGCTTTGGGTGCAACCTTAATTAATAGTTTAATACCTTCTTTATATGTGGTATTTTGAAAATGTCTATTATATATGTTTCCAACTCATTTGAATGGAGTAAATACGATTATTTGATGTTCTCACAAAAATTATTATATATGAGATGTTGATTTCTATCAATACTATACGTTAAAGATTACAACACGTACATAATCATCATCTCTATTTCGCACAGTGCACAATAATCATCCTATATACGGTGATGTACACGAAACTGCTGATACAAGCTTTATATAAACCAGGGGCTTAACGTTCATTTCCATATTGTTTGAAATTGTGTCCATAGTTTATTGTTTAAGAATATCGATGTTGATATGCAACCTTGAAAATTTGGCATGCATGTCCTTACAGATTAATTGTTTTCACTGGAGCTGTCTAATATGTTTGCAACTAAATTAAGTCTCGATTTGGATTACAGTTGCAAACACATATATCAATGACACAAAAATAATGCTCTTATGCACATGTTATCATTGAATACTAAAATATAGTTGCTATTTGCATTATAATGAAATATTTGTTGGCATCACTAAGGAGAAACGACAACAAAGGCGTAAACATATGTCGGCAACTAGGTAGATATTTATGTTGTATAATGAATTGTAAACACCTTGAGTACATTTAAAAAATCATCCAACCTTTATGTTTTTGTACAACACCAGTTATCATGTTGCTTGGTATAGCATCATGAAAAATTCCAAGAGAAATACTACATACTCGGGCTACTCTCAAAGGCTTTGGTCATTGGTCATTGGGAAATACTACATACTCGGGCTAGACACTTCCGCTTGGCCCTCCTTTGATTCAGTTAAAGATTGGTGGATGAGTACTTGCACCGACGACATGCCAAACAGACAAGCCAAGGCATCCCTCACCATACTCAAGTCATGGACAATATGGAACGGGCGTAATGCGAGAGTTTTTAAACATAAGAGCGTCCCACCGACAATCTTGCTCTCCTCCATCTCTACAGAGGCCAACCTTTTGATCGTCGCCGGTGCAAAAAGGCTAGGGGCTTTAATTTTGCGTAAGTAGTCCGCATGCCGTGTAATTGGGTGACCTGTAACAAACTCTATTCTCCCTTATTTAATAGATGAGGCAAAACTTTTGCCTCCGTTTCAAAAAAAAAAAGAAAAGACTTTTGCTAATGCCGTCCAGTGTGTTTGAGGGGTAAGTTTTTTCTCCCGTTACAACGCACGGGCATGTTTGCTAGTGGATATTGAAGTGCGTGGGTATAAAAAGTTCTTATGGATATGAGTTTAGGTAGAAGAGGATTGTACTCACGCCCATACCCTATCAATTGACATCCCTATGCGGAAGCGAGTTCGAGGCACAAATTGGAACCCGCGGCATATGTAGTGGCAAGCACAAGGGAGTGGGCACCGACGTGTACGAGAGCATGGATGCGTTGCTAGCGCAAAGTAATGATCAGAAGTGCCAAAATCTCAGTTAGGGAGGCTTTGAAGAGGCACATGTATGTGATGCGCAAAAGCACATTCGTCAAAAGTAAAACTGCCAAATTACTCGTGGAGCAGGTTTATGGTCAAATCAAACACGTCTTATAGCGAGCAACACATCTGTGCGTGCTATATATATACGTCAACAAACGTGTAGCACACCTCAACAATTCATCGCCAATCATGCCTGTTGCAAAGTCGAAGCAGAGGAGCACCCTCTTCGTCTTCGTCTACTTGGCCTCTTCGGCGGCGCTCGCGGTGCTGCTCTCCGCGTCCTGGCAATGGGCATCCGCCCGGCCCGCCCGCATGCGCCTGTTCATGCACGACGTGCTCACCGGCCCGGGCGCCACGGCGGTCGAGGTCGTGAACGGCACGGGGCCGTCGCTGTTCGGGGGCGAGCCGCCGCTGCTGTTCGGGCACGTGGTGGTGATCGACGACGCGCTCACGGAGGGGCCGGACCCGGCGTCGAGGCCCGTGGGGCGCGCGCAGGGGATGTACGTCTTCGCGTCCATGCACGACCCGGCGTTGCTCTTGTGCATGAATGTTGTGCTCACGGCGGGGCCGTACTCCGGGAGCACCTTCACCGTCGTCGGCCGCGACAACATCGTCGAGCCACTGCGGGAGCTGTCGGTGGTGGGCGGCACGGGGAGGTTCCGGATGGCGACGGGGTACGTGCTCTGGAGAACGGCGAGCTGGCAGCTACGTAAGAACGCCGTCCTCGACCTGGACATCTTTATCCACGTCCACGCCTACGCCCGTGCATGATGGACGCCATCGGTCGCCTTAGACGCATCGCATATGCATCCTATTTATGGCATTTTCGTTTTTTTGCGGTTGTTTTCGTTTTCTTTTTCACACATTAGTTTTATTTCAAATCAGTCAAATATATATTAAAAATAAAAAGAAGTGGACGGAATACTACCACTGAAACTTCATATATTCAGTAAAATTTGTGTGCATGTGCATGCAGGGGGTGGCGGTGGCGGTGGTGGGTGGGGATTTCTCGTGTACCGGTGCTTGTGGCGCACCAGTGCATCGAACTCCCGTAGCATATCTTAAAATGTTTGAAAATTTTGAAAAATAACACGTTCACGCAATATCAATGATTAAAATTTTAAATGAAAATTAAAAACATAACTGGAAAACAAAAATGATAAATTCGAGACTAAATAGTACATAACATATTTTCGGCTTCTGATTTGGCACGTTATCACATTGATGTCAAGTTTGTCATTTTTGTGTCACGGGGAATGTTTCAAATTTTGATATGAAATTTTATGACAACATACATTAATGTTGTGTTAATGTCTTAGATTTTTTTCTTCTTCAGATTTTTCCTAACATTTTAAAATTTGCTACGCCGTCCGGTGCACCGGTATCATTACAAGGGTGGGTTACCGATTACATTACGAGCGGAGGGGGGGGGGGTTTAACATTTCTCTATTTTTTACCATGTTTTCTTCTAGTAAAACAGTGGCCTGCCCACATGTAACATCTTCATTTGTCATTTTTACGATTTGTATAAGAATTACGAACCTGTACCATGAGATTTATAAGTAAAAGCATTTACGAGTTTTTTTGTTAATATTACAACATTATAAAAAATAATATGGATGTTGGTTTTCTCTCAATGAAAAATCTAACCATTGTGGAGACACCCAAATAACGCAACTAATTGCTTATCCATATCTATATCTATACCTAATATTAAAATAAGGATTATTTTTTCACTTATTTTGTTCACCCAATAATTTTCATACGTCGCTCTTTACCATCGTCCGGCTGGCCATCGTTGGTGCTCCCGCATGAGCAAATTTCGTACATCGCTCGATTGGGCCAGGTCCCCGCCTCGGTCCAGCTGGGCTATAATCAAGGCTACAATCAACGCTCCCACTTGGGCCCCCCGTCGTGCTACAGGTGGCCTACCCTTTTTGCCCAGCCAATAATTTTCGTACGCCGCTCTTTACCATCGTCCGGCTGGCCATCGTTGGTGCTCCCGCATGCGCAAATTTCGTACATCGCTCGATTGGGCCAGGTCCCCGCCTCGGTCCAGCTGGGCTACAATCAAGGCTACAATCAACGCTTCCCACTTGGGCCCCCCGCCGTGCTACAGGTGGCCTGCCCACCAGCGCACCGCTAGCCCAAATTTAAATGTAGCTGCGCCTGGCTGAAAATAATAATTGATGGTGTGGGACTCGAAACTCACGAGCTTCCATGAGGCCATGGCTGAGGTAATTCCAACACCAGTTTGGAAAGCACTGGAATCGGCAGGATGGTCAAGGATGTATGCATATTAACCCTATCTGGAAATCGGCTTGGCACCTATATGTACCTGGGAAGGTAAAACATTTTGTTTGGAAAGTATTGAAAGGTGTTCTGCCCTGTTTTGGTGTTCTAGCATCGCGACACATTCCAACGAGTGCTCAGTGCCCCATATGCAACATAGGGGTGGAAGATATCCAGCACTGTTTATTTACCTGCTCTCGAGCAAAGGAAATCTGGTTCGAGTTAGGATTGACAGAGCAGTGACCCAAGACCAATCAGGTTCTGTGACTATGGAAATTTTGGGTAGAACCGATGGCTCATTCGGCGACTTGCCAAAGCCGGAGCTAATTGCGATAGCAGCATGGTACATTTGGTGGCAGCGGCGGCGGATCATGAGAGAAGAATCAGTACAAACGCCGGATCGGTCCGCGCTCTCTATCAAGGTTCTGTGTACCAACTTCGTCAGATCATCAACGCCAAAATATCCCACTAGGAAACGAGATCACATGTGGAAGAAACCGATCCGGGGTTCGGTGAAGGTCAATATTGATGCATCATTCTGCGCTCAAACAATGGCTGGAGCTACAGGAGCTGTTGCCCGGGACGACAAGGGCGAATTTATAGCAGCAGCCACTTGGTTTTTGCCTCATGTGTGTGCAGCTGACTCGGCAGAGATTCAGGCTATAAGAAACGGCTTCTGGCTAGCACAGAGGATTGGGTGTACCTCTTTGATAATTGAGTCTGATAGCTCAAACGCACTTGAGGCTGTTAACCAGCATGAAACATATGGACCTGACGTTGCTGTGATTACAGAGTGCAATCATATACGGCGGGAGTTTGCATCGGTGACTTGCAATCACTGCTTCCGGGAAGCTAATGAGGTAGCTGATACACTAGCAAATCATTCTTTTAGTAATAGATGTTATGAATTTTGGGAAGCCTCTATTCCCGATTTTATTTCTCACCTTATTGTAAAAGACCTATCCATCATTTGAGAAATAAATTCTTACCCTTTTTAAAAAAAGGCTCCGTTGACCAATTGAGACATGACATGTGAATTCTAGAGAGGGTTCTAATCATAGTATAAGAAACATATAGAGAACATATTCCAAAAAAAAAAGACAAATGACATATTGGGTTTTACAGTTAAATAGTCCCACATTGGTCCCTTACTAGTAGAATGCCCGTGCGTTGCTACGGGCTTTTGAAATATTTTCCTTGAGTTATGTGAACATCATTGAACTCACTCATCGGAATACCAGTTGAAAATAAATGTTGCCAGAAACATTTATCGTAATTCCAGCCGGTTTGCTTTATTTTGAGTGCGTCGTTGTTGTGGGATATCATCACTTGCACATCTTTTTGTTGTATAAAACATGGTGAATTTTTGTCCCCTTCCCATGACGTCGCCCCAAAAACCCTCTGAATGGGTTCTTTTGAACCCCGACATAATCCATCTCCATCTCTCTCATATTCTACAAAATTAAATATATATAAAAATATACCTTTTGAGTATTATATCATGTGCAACATACATACAAAGAAGAACAATTATTTGCATGCACCTCTTTTGGTTGTGTAAAACTCGCTGAATTCTTAGCCCCCTCCATCATCGTTACATCAGGGTCTTTGTCAGTCGACATCTCCGAAGCACAATCAAATCCATCAGTTTTATGACCTACAAAGGTATTCTAATATAAACAAAGATTAGAATAATTTTTTATGATGGTGGTATGGAAAATATATATTCATTGGACAAATGCTAGAAATGAGCAGTTTCTAGTAGATTGAGTGGCATCCCAATTTTAATAATTTTAGGCTCACCTCTAAATCACATGTTGATGGTTATTCTCACGAATATCTACTATTTAGGGTATGTGGTATATTGCCCATAAAAAACTATGCTATGTTACATTTCTCCACGAGCAAAAAACGGATTTCCCCTTTATATAATGATAGCCGGTCATCCGTAATTTCTTGGATATTTTTAAGTAATTCATTGAGAAAATATTTTATGCTATTCTTAATATATATAGTATACAGGTATAAATAAAGCTTTATTTTTATGATATTCCCATTATACCCCTCCTATACGACTTGTTGTCCTCTCCCGCACGACCGCACTGTATCCACTCCCTCTCCGCACCACTCACTCTCTTGTTCCCCTCCCTCTCTAGATCCATAGACTTCACCGGCGTCGCTCACTCTCCTCTCTCCGCCCTCGCCCCACAACCAACAGAATCGGCGACCTCATCTCCCACCCCTCCACCCTTTCACCCCTCCCCTCTTCTCACCAAAATTAGTGAAGGGGGGATCGAGGGACCGGACGGTTGCCTGATCTGCCCACAAACCGGCGAACAACATCACGCCATGGTCACCAACGCCGTCATGAAATGACAGGCTTCTTCCACCTCGACAGACTTGCTCGCGCACCAAGATATGAGAGGGGGCCTTCTACTTCTCCCTCGCTCATCACCCCTTTGGCCAAACCATGGATCAACCTTCCTCTACTCTGACCCATGCCATGGACCGAACTCACTTCCCTCCTCAAGGTCATCTCTTCACCCCTTTCCTCGTGTGGCATGTTGCACCGCTAACCCTCACCTTATCTCCCTCCCTTTCCTCCCATATCGAGACATGCATGTGTTTCTGCTCAGCCGCTTCACCTCACCGCCGCCTTCATCTCCTTATACAATGTCGTATCCGCCGCCTTCTGCTAGCTGTAGAAGAGCGTGTTCGATTCTTGAACCTACAAAATATAAAATGCTGAGGTCAATAAGTATGAATTTCTCTTGTCCCTAGTACTATATTTTTATACATGCTTATTGCATAACCAACCTGTGTGTCGTAGTGTACTGTGGACTTGCTGAGCTGCTCGACCTTGAGCTTGTCAGTTTGGCAGAGCACGTTCTTCCTCTTAACCTCCATCTGTAGCTCGGCATCGCGGATGGCGACAGCCTTGGCGGCCTCAACCTCGGCGACCTTGGCCTGCCAGTCCCAGCCTTCCCCTTCATGGCGAGGTCAGTCATTGAGGCGGCATTGTCGGCCTTCCTAGTGTTCTCAAACACCCGCACCTCCGCCTTGACCTTGCCCTTCTCCTTGAGCGCCTCGCCTTGCTGCCGCACAGAGAGCACCTTGTTCACGGCGTCCACCTTGGCGGCGTTCTGGCACGTGAGGCCATCCCGCTCCACAAACATCCACCTTGGCCCTGCTCGCTGCCTCCTGTTGTGTCTTCTCGCCGAGGTAGGATACTCATGCCCCGGAACGTCCACCAGCTGCTTCACGGTGGCATTGTAGATGAAGAGGCCGAATTGGTCCAGCTCCTTCTGCACGCTGCTGAACACCTCCCGCTTGAACTTTTTGGTGCAGGTGAAGATCTCGTCCATGGTTAGCTGCGCCACCAGGATCCGGGTCTCACCCTCGATCAGCCCTTTAGCCCTTCACCATGTCGTGCCCGTGGCTCCTACCGTACGAGTGCAACAGCGCGATCAACTTCACGTGGAGTAGGAGCTTCGCTTCGACGGTGGGCAGGGCTGGACGTACCGCTCATGGCTCAATCGGTGTTTGACACGCTTGGTCCTGGCTTGTTAGAGAAAATGGATGATCTGGTCTGCTAAAATTGGCCTGGAAAATTGTCGGTCCGATCCGGTCTGGTCTTCAACCGGTCCGACCAAGAGGACTGAGAAAAAATGTCACTGCCGCCGCCATTCGTTCTCAGCATGCCGACCGGCAGCCCCCGGGTAAACTACCATGTCCCCAAGCTTCCCCTCTCCTTCTTTTCTCTCCTCCCCATGCACCATAGCCCCTCGCCACCGCTGTCGTGCATGCACCACTGACGATCTCGAGTTCTCAACTTGGCGCCGGCAGCGTTCTAGCTGCGGGTTTCGCTGCCATGGCAGCGACCGTTTTAGCACAACACACATGCAGACCATCAACTAGGGAAAACAGTCGATTGAGTGTGAACTTCGGATCGTGCGAGAATCGCTCAGCCGTGATTTCCGCGTGAGATTTAATAGCCTCCACCTATAATCACGCACCATGATCCTACGCTGCCGTTTTCTTTGTTGAAGCATATGTTCAGGTCCACCTGCCGCCACGTGATTCTCTCTCTTCCATTGCTCTCTCCGTAACAACCTTTCCTTATCATCTGCATCTTTATCGCGAGTAAAGGATTAGCAAGGTCAACTCAGGAGTTAGTTGGGTTACTGGCTGCACCTGCCTGTGTATATCTTGTATAAATATATACCTCTATAATTGAATATGACTGCTTTCAGTCGTGTTGGTGTGTTCACTTTCTGCACTTCTATTCAGTCGAACAGGAAATAGGAAGTACAAGAGAAACATGGCTTGATCCGAAAATCACGGCACCATTTGACAACAAACTGAACGTCATGTTTTTTTCATGGTTAATCCGCTAATTATGGCAAGGCCTGAACACAAAAAAACATGGACTCATAAAAAAACTGCTACAGAAGGTTCATGGCTAATAGCCGCGCACTTGCCGCGGCACATCACCGACCTCATCGCTGGCACTCCCGCATGTCCACCACCTCGCCACAGCACCCGCACACGCAGCCCACCTCGCCGCTGCCCCAGCACGTTGACGCCGGTGGTGGTTGGCCGGTCCAAATGCTGGCTCGATGAGGGACCGAACCAACCCGGACCGTGTCGCCTTGGTAGCGTTGCCGAGTTCCAGGGTGGTCACCCGGGGACCGATGGTGAAGACGGCGGGCAGGACGAAGGGCAGCTTCTTGGAGCTCTACCAATACCCACGCCTTCTTCACCAGCGTTAAGTCCTTGATGCCCCAGTCGGTGATGGCCAGGTACTACGACGCGTACGCGGCGATGAAGCTCGCCGTTGACTGTTTTGCCGGCTGTACCGTTAGGTTTTCTTTCCTTCTTACCTACATAGGACATAGGAGTGTTGACCGATCAAAGGAAATAAATAGAACCTGATAGTACATATAGCAAAAATGCCCGTATGATGCAACAGACCTATCAAACTTGTTTTACGTTATCTTGGTTTATGTAATCAATTAATTACACAATCTCTGTTGTATGTTCTTTCTCTATTCCAAAATTCCACTCACGCGAGTAAGAAGTATTTCACTGTCTTATGCAAGTAGTTCAGTGCATACATATGCTACTCGTTCGTAATTGCAACCTGAACAGAGTAAAAAAAAATCGGTTCGGTGCATGGATGGATTGATGGTAACACACTGTCTAATGAAAAGGGTAAGAATCACATTGGCATGCATAGGTGATTTGAAATTTTAAAAATATAGCATCTACATCTGCGCATCATGAGGAACAATTCCAGAGAAAAAAATTGATCCAGTCAAGTGTATCTTTGGATATTTCATTATCCACTTAGGCCATAGTATTAGTTCCCACGTGGTGCACATCATCCTGATGCATGGGTGTGCCTCGGCCCTTACATTGCAAATGTTATTATTGCAGAAAGAGCACACATTCATAAGCTAATGGTTTCACAATGCGTTCTTGCTGATAGTAATTGAACCAAATGAAACGATGGACAAGCAGATTGATTAAGGAACTCTAGGTAATACTTCATGCCGTAAGCATTGGCTAAAAAGTTAATTTGTAAGTAACAAAAAAAAGGCCTAGAAGAATAGTTCTACCTAAATAAAGTTTACTGCTGCACATGAACAGATCCACACGAAGCAGAGGGGAGGTGGAGCAGGCCGGTAACCAGGGGAAGGAGCAGAGTGGGAGAAGATTTACACCACCGTCTCAACTGGATATGGTGTCCCCGCCGCATCTGTGGAGGCGCCGCGGCTCCGCCTCGGATGGTGCTCGTGGCTATGGTGAAGAGGAGGGGCGACGCATGGGCGAAGAGGCAGGTGGTGCTCGTGGCCAAAAAAGTGGGTCGTTCGAGCTGCGGGAGGGAGGAGGGGATCGCCGGGAGGCGGCGAGATCGGTGGGCGGCGGCGGCGACGTCCAGGTAGGGAAGTCGAGGTAGGGTGCTGTGTTTTTTTAGGGGAATTCACTGGTAGAAAAAAGGCCTTTAGTCCCGGTTCGCAAAGGCCTTTAGTCCCGGCTGTGCAACCAGGACTAAATATGCGCGACTAAAGACCCCCCCTTTAGTCGCGCCTCTTACGAACCGCGACTAAAGGCTTTAGTCCCGGTTCTCGTGGCTAACCGGGACTAAAGGCCCGTCCTTTAGTCCCGGTTCTCGTGGCTAACCGGGACTAAAGGCCTCCTCCGTAGGTTTAAACCTGGTTTTTTTGCGAATTTTTTTTTCAAATTTCTGAATTATTTTAACCTCTAATCTCTAATCACCACCCCTCATCACTGCTCAATTTATCCTCTAATCTCTAATCACCCCTCATCATTCCAAATCACCTAACTTCCCGGACGGTCACCCATCCTCTCACTACTCCAGCCTGAGCACGCTTAACTTCCGGGTTCTATTCTCCCTCGTTTCCAAGTCTGCACTTGTTGTTTTCCTGACAATAGTAGGATGTCAATTCTATTAACCCTCAGGAATTTAGCTTGAGCATGAAGTGACACATTTCACTGTTTGAGTTTGAAACTATTGTTTTAAAAAACAATAATTATGTAGTAACACTAATATTTCTGGAATAATTAGTTTGACCATTGTTTGACCACTGTTTGACCACAGTTTGACCAGATTTGACCAAAATTAAAAAAAACTGAAATAATTATCTAGTAACACTAATATTCTAGAATAATTAGTTTGACCACAATTTGAATTTTTTTGAATTTTTTTGCCTCTCCAGATCTTAAAAGCCCCGTATCTTTTTTTTCTGTTAGGTTTTTGAGGATTCTAAAAATGTTTAACAGTGTTCCCCCGATTAAATTCGGATGTAACTTTTCGAGTAGATGATTTTTCATATAAAAAACTTTTTCATCCGAGTTCGTATGCAAAAGTTATGCCCATTTTAAGAAATTCCAGAGAGATTTTGCAAATAAAGTCGAAATTCATATTTGTTAATTTTCCCAACAACTAGACCACATATCACATGGGAAACATATTTTATTTTATTTTTTGACATTTCCATCATTTTCTTTTGTTTTTTCTAAAACTGAAAAGGCGATCCACCGGGGGGGGGTAGAGTTTGAAAATGAGGCCTCAAATCCCTTTAGTCGCGGTTGGCCAGACCAACCGGGACTAAAGGTCTAACCTTTAGTCCCGGTTGGTCTGGCCAACCGCGACTACAGGTTCGGGCCATTAGTCGCGGTTGGCCAGACCAACCGGGATTAAAGGTTCGGGCCATTAGTCGCGGTTGGCCAGACCAACCGGGACTAAAGGTCTAACCTTTAGTTTCGGTTGGTCTGGCCAACCGCGACTAAAGGCCTTCGGGCCAGCCTGAGGACCTTTAGTCCCGGTTGGCCAGGCCAACCGGGACTAAAGCCCCTCCCGTCCGCCAGCTGTCGACCGAGCGCGCTGGGCCCAGATAGTTGGTCGCGGGTCTCCTCCCGAACCGCGACTAAAGACCCCTTTGGTCGCGGTTCGATTATTTTGGGGACTAATGGGGGCGTATGGAAGCCTCTTTTTCTACTAGTGATTGCTTGTGAAAATAACGTGCGACGACGACGTAGCGAGCGGATCCCCTTAAAAAAGACGTAGCAAACTGGTAGGAATGGATACGATTGATGACGTTGATAAATAGTGATGAATATTGACCTAATTTACTATCATCATGCATGGAAACGAATCATCAAGAAAAAGAATACTTCCTATTAGTACGGTCATAGGAAGCTTCCTAATCTCTGCTACAAAACAATTTCTGCCAAACAAGGAAGGAAAGTTATGCACGTGATTCGGAAGGAAACAAACGTTATGAAGATTAATTAATTTAGATTTGATCTTTAGAGATTGATTGTGATTGATTCTTTTACATAAAGACAATACTAAATAATTTGCGTCAGTATGGAAAGTTCTGATCCGTTCAGTTTTTTTCGTTGTGTGAGAGGGTGACGCGAAAATAAACCGATGAAGTGGGGGGAGGAGACGAAAAAAAATCTACGAAAAACCCCAGCGAAAATGGGATGAAAAAAAAACCATGATAGGTGGGACGAAAATTAACCGGCGAAAACTACCAACTGCTCCATTAGGAATAGAGATAACGAATCCCACCGATTCAAATATGTTTCACAGGTTGCCTGAAAAAGAAAGGCAACCAGGGGAATCAAGGAAAATAAATGAGAAGGTGGGCTGCCTCGCAGCCAGCACCATCCAATTGGATGGTGACTTGGTAATTAAATCGCATTAAAGTAGGCGGATTTGTAGGCTGCTACCCTGCCATACCACGACGGATAAATATATAGGGCATTCTTGAAGGGGAAGACGTTCCAGCCCACCTAAAGAAGATGCAAAAAAAAAAAGGGCTGCACAACATGCCCACGCCCCGGTTATAAAACAAACATCAAATACCAACACGTTTCAATATGGTTTTGACTAGGAATGGTTTCACGATCATTTAAAGCTTTGCCTGCATGTAAGTTCCAAAACAAAAACTTTGCCTAAAACTCAGTGTTGGGATAGGCCTAGGATTTTTTTTTATGGATAATTAGAATTTTGTTAGAATTATAATATCTTTAAGTATGTTATGTAGATATTATGGATGAAAATGGAGTGGAAACTTTCCGCTTTTCTGGAGGAAAAATGAAAAGGGAGAGAAAATATGAAAAAGGAAACAAAAGTTTGCAAAACGGAAATCGAAATGGAAATTTTTATGCGGAAGCGGAAACCAATACGGAACAGTGTTTTCCGGTGAAACAGATGTGGAAACAGAACTTTCCGTTTCCGTGAATATGGAATTTCCGTTTTTACTATAGGCTTATTGATACTTTGTAGCCCAACCATCAAACAACACTCAATGACACAATGAGCAGAGGAGCACCCTCTTCGTCTTCGTGTACTTCGCCTCTTCGGCAGCGCTCGCGGTGCTGCTCTCGGCGTCCTGGCAATGGCTTGCCGCGGCACCCGCCCGGCCTGCCCGCATGCGCCTGTCCATGCACGACGTGTTCACCGGCCCGGGCACCACGGCGGTCGAGGTCGTGAACGGCACAGGGCCGCCACTGTTTGGGGGCGAGCCGCCGCTGCGGTTCGGGCAGGTGGTGGTGATCGACGACGCGCTCACAAAGGGGGCGGACCCGGCGTCGAGGCCCGTGGGGCGCGCGCAGGGGATGTACGTCTTCGCGGCCATGCATGACCCGGCGGTGCTCTCCTGCATGAATGTGGTGCTCACGGCGGGGCCGTACTCCGGGAGTACCTTCACCGTCGTCGGCCACGACAACATCGTCGAGCCACTGCAGGAGCTGTCGGTGGTCGGCGGCACGGGGAGGTTCCGGATGGCGACGGGGTACGTGCTCTGGAGGACGGCGAGTTGGCAGCTACACAAGAATGCCGTCCTCGACCTGGACGTGTTTATCCACGTCCACGCCTACGCCCATGCATGATGGACGCCATTGGTCGCCTTAGACGCAGGCATCATATTTATGCCTTTTTTGTTTTCTTTTTTCACATATTAGTTTTATTTTAAGTCAAATTCGCGGAACATCAATTTATGTTTGTTATAAAATTTCAAATCAAAATTAAAACATAACTCCGAAATCAAAAATGATAAATTCGACACTAAATAGCATTCCCTTCGTCTCAAGATAAGTGTCAACCCAAGAAACACCTTCGGAGATACCTGTAGAGCATCTTTATAATCACCCGGTTACGTTGTGATATTTGATAGCACACAAGGTATTCCTCTGGGATCCGGGAGTTGCATAATCTCATAGTCGAAGGAATATGTATTTGACATGAAGAAAGCAATAGCAATAAAACTGAACGATCATTATGCTAAGCTAACAGATGGGTCTTGTCCATCACATCATTCTCCTAATGATGTGATTCCGATCATTATGCAGGCATCATTATCTATGGTTAGAAAACATTAACCATCTTTGATCAACGAGCTAGTCTAGTAGAGGCTTACTAGGGACACGATGTTTGTTTATGTATTCACACATGTATTAAGGTTTCCTATCAATACAATTCTAGCATGAATAATAAACCTTTATCATGAATAAGAAAAATATAAAATAACAACTTTATTAATGCTTCTAGGGCATATTTCCTTCAGTCTCCCACTTGCATTAGAGTCAATAATCTAGTTCACATCGCCATGTGATTAACACCAATAGTTCACATCACCATGTGACCAACACCCAAAGGGTTACTAGAGTCAACAATCTAGTTCACATCGCCATGTGATTAACACCAATAGTTCACATCACCATGTGACCAACACCCAAAGGGTTACTAGAGTCAATAATCTAGTTCACATCACTATGTGATTAACACCCAAAGAGTACTAAGGTGTGATCATGTTTTGCTTGTGAGAGAAGTTTAGTCAACGGGTCTGTCACATTTAGATCCTATGTATTTTGCAAATTTCTATGTTGAAAGGACATGCGGTGCCCCCATGTGTGGTTTTGGTAATTGATGACATTCTCTATGGACTAATGGTTGCATTGAGTTATATTTGAAGGATTTGTTCATAGGCATTTCTTGAAGTCCGTGTATTGGTTTCAAGGAGTTTATGAGTTGACCAAGGTGCTATTAAGGAATTATCCGAAGATTGGTCATGTGAGTATTGAGCTTATTGCAAGCATGTCTTGAAGAAGAAGATTGTGTGATCATTCATGTTTACCTTCAAGACATCATCCAAATGAAGAGAGTTGGAAAGAGTCAAGGTTGATCAAGACTAAGTACAGAGAGTGATTCAAGTTGATCATCACACAAAGCATAGAAGATACACCGAGTGAGATCAAGTGATCTCACGGTTTGGTAAGCATTGTCCATTGCACTTTGTGTACTAACCCATGGTCTTTGTGAGAGTTCTATGTGGAGTTAGGTTTGCTTCCATGGGCTTGCGTCAAGAGGAAGATCACATACAACCCATGAAGGATGACATCAAATCAAGGTTGTGTTGTGCAAGTCAAGTGGGACATCACGAAGAAATCATGCTTGTAGCTTGCCGTCCGTTATGGTGTCAATAGACTCTTGAATATGTGCCAAAGAGTGGCTCACCCATAGTGGAGTATGGGGGAGCAATCAACTAGTCTTCATCGAGCGAACACAATCAAGAAAGGTGGTCCAACTTGAGGGAGTCAAGATCGTCATCATCTAGCTCAAGTGGACTTCGTGCAAGGCAAATGTTTTCCCTTGATAGGTTTTATATTTTACTGGTCTCATGGTGATTGTTTGGAGACCGGGTTATAGGATAGATAGCCGTACTATCAAGGGGGGCTCTCACGTGAGTAGCTTGATCGTATCGTTCATCGAGAGCTCAAACTATTGCATCCTTGCATCATCTTTCTTGATTCTTATTTGTATTTTCTTTTGAGGTTTTAGAGCTTGTGGTTATCTTCGTGACAAGCTCTAGTACATTGAAAACGGTTTTCATATGCTTCTTTTATTGCAATTTCGGTGTTGGAGGTTTTACCGGTCTTATTCGAGGAAGGATTCTCACCATTTTCTCATGGGCCTTTTCTAATTTCCTTCTTATTGCTATTTCTATCAAGGTTGTGTTAGCCCTTGTCGCTAGCTTTTCAACAAACTTGATTTCGTCGAATTCGGAGCTCGTATGCGAAAGTTGTGGCTGTTTTGATCTTACCTGTTTTACATAGAGAGGTTGTACCGCCCCTTAGAGCGGTTGTGACCGGTACAACCAGTGTTTGGAGCGGTTGTACCGCTCCAGAATTGGTCCGAAGGTTGTACCAGCCATGTACCGCTCTACCACCCGACTAGTTTCTGTTTTGGAGCGGTTCTTGGGCGGTTGTTGACCGGTTGTACCAGTTAGTTCAGTTTAACCGGTACTACCGGTTCCCCGGGCTGTTGTACCGCTTAGGCCTTTTTTCCTACGGGTTGGTTTTTCCTCTGCTTTGACCGGTTGTACCGGTCCTACAGTTTTCTGCACATAACAGGCAGATTCGTGGGGACCTATAAAAGGGGGTCTTCTTCCCCATTGAACCTTATTCTTTGAGCTCGTGTTCTTCCCCCATTGCTGACCTTCTTCGAGCTTGCTAACTCTCAATCCCTCCATGGATTCTTGCTAGTTTTTTAGGGAAAAGAGAGAGGAGATCTAGATCCGCATTTCCACCAATCACTTTCTCCTCTATGTGAGGGGAACCCCTTGGATCTAGATCTTAGAGTTCTTGGTGTTCTCCTTCTTATCTTCCTCTCATTTTTCTCCCTAGCATTAGTTGCTTCGGTGGGATTTGAGAGAGAAGGACTTGGGCACTTAGTGTGCCCTTGCCATTGCATTTGGTGCATCGGTTCGAGTTCTCCACGTGATACGTGGAAGTTACAAGTTGAGAAGCTTATTACTCTTGGGTGCTTGGTACCCTTGAGCTTGTTCCTCTTGGGTGCTTGGGCGCCCTAGACAGTTGGTGGTGTTCGGAGCTCAATCATTGCGGTGTAAAGCTCCGGGCAAGCGTCGGGGTTGTTGGGGAATGTAGCAATAATTCAAAATTTTCCTACGTGTCACCAAGATCAATCTAGGAGATGCTAGCAACGAGAGAGAGGGAGTGCATCTTCATACCCTTGTAGATCGCGAGCGGAAGCGTTCAAGAGAACGGGGTTGATGGAGTCGTACTCGTCGTGATCCAAATCACCGATGATCCTAGCGCCGAACGGACGGCACCTCCGCGTTCAACACACGTACGGAGCGGAGACGTCTCCTCCTTCTTGATCCAGCAAGGGGGAAGGAGAAGTTGATGGAGATCCAGCAACACGACGGCGTGGTGGTGGAAGCAGCGGGATTCCAGCAGGGCTTCGCCAAGCGCTACTGGAGGAGGAAGAGGTGTCACGGGAGGGAGAGGGAGGTGCCAGGGCTTAGAATCCGGCTGTCATCCCTCCCCTCCACTATATATAGGGGCTAGGGGGGGCGCATGCCCCCCTTGTAGATCCCATCTGAGGGGGGCGGCGGACCCTCGGGGGGCAACGGCCCCCTCAGGGTTTCCAACCAGGGGGGCGCATTCCCCCTCGGGGGGCAACGGCCCCTAGGGTTTCCAACCCTAGGCGCCTTGGGCCCTTGGGTGGGGCACACCAGCCCACCAGGGGCTGGTTCCCATGCCACTTCAGCCCATGTGGCCCTCCGAGATAGGTGGCCCTACCCGGTGGACCCCCGGGACCCTTCCGGTGGTCCCGGTACAATACCGGTGACCCCCGAAACTCTCATGGTGGCCGAAACTGGACTTCCTATATATAAATCTTTACCTCCGGACCATTCCGGAACTCCTCGTGACGTCCGGGATCTCATCCGGGACTCCGAACAACTTTCGGTTAACCGCATACTAATATCTCTACAACTCTAGCGTCACCGAACCTTAAGTGTGTAGACCCTACGGGTTCGGGAGACACGTAGACATGACCGAGACAACTCTCCGGTCAATAACCAACAGCGGGATCTGGATACCCATGTTGGCTCCGACATGTTCCATGATGATCTCATCGGATGAACCACGATGTCAACGATTCAAGCAATCCCGTATACAATTCCCTTTGTCAATCGGTACGTTACTTGCCCGAGATTCGATCGTCGGTATCCCAATACCTCGTTTAATCTCGTTACCGGCAAGTCACTTTACTCGTTCCGTAATGCATGATCCCGTGTCTAACTACTTAGTCACATTGAGCTCATTATGATGATGCATTACCGAGTGGGCCCAGAGATACCTCTCCGTCATACGGAGTGACAAATCCCAGTCTCGATCCGTGCGAACCCAACAGACACTTTCGGAGATACCTGTAGTGCACCTTTATAGCCACCCAGTTACGTTGTGACGTTTGGTACACCCAAAGCATTCCTACGGTATCCGGGAGTTGCACGATCTCATGGTCTAAGGAAATGATACTTGACATTAGAAAAGCTTTAGCAAACGAACTACACGATCTAGTGCTATGCTTAGGATTGGGTCTTGTCCATCACATCATTCTCCTAATGATGTGATCCCGTTATCAATGACATCTAATGTCCATGGTCAGGAAACCGTAACCATCTATTGATCAACGAGCTAGTCAACTAGAGGCTCACTAGGGACATGTTATGGTCTATGTGTTCACACATGTATTACGATTTCCGGATAACACAATTATAGCATGAACAATAGACAATTATCATGAACAAGGAAATATAATAATAACCATTTTATTATTGCCTCTAGGGCATATTTCCAACAGTCTCCCACTTGCACTAGAGTCAATAATCTAGTTCACATCACTATGTGATTGTAATGAATCCAACACCCATGGGGTTTGTTCATATCTCGCTTGTGAGAGAGGTTATTAGTCAACGGGTCTGAACCTTTCAGATCCGTGTGTGCTTTACAAATCTCTATGTCGTCTTGTAGATGCAGCTACCACGCGCTACTTGGAGCTATTCCAAATAACTACTCTACTATACGAATCCGGTTTACTACTCAGAGTGATCCGGATTAGTGTCAAAGTTTGTATCGACGTAACCCTTTACGACGAACTCTTTTACCACCTCCATAATCGAGAAAATTCCTTAGTCCACTAGTTACTAAGGATAAGTTCGACCGCTGTCATGTGATCCATTCATGGATCACTATTGTACCCCTTGACTAACTCATGGCAAGGCACACTTCAGGTGCGGTACACAGCATAGCATACTGTAGAGCCTACGTCTAAAGCATAGGGAACGACCTTCGTCCTTTCTCTCTCTTCCGCCGTCGTCAGGTCTTGAGTCTTACTCAATACTCACACCTTGTAACACAGCCAAGAACTCCTTCTTTGCTGATCTATTTGAACTCCTTCAAAATCTTGATCTATTTGAACTCCTTCAAAATCTTGTCACGGTATGTATTCATTTGAAAGTACTATTAAGCGTTTTTGATCTATCCTTATAGATCTTGATGCTCAATGTTCAAGTAGCTTAATCCAGGTTTTCCATTGAAAAACACTTTTCAAATAACCCTGTATGCTTTCCAGAAATTCTACATCATTTTTGATCAACAATATGTTAACAACATATACTCATCAAAAATTCTATAGTGCTCCCACTCACTTCTTTGGAAATACAAGTTTCTCATAAACTTTGTATAAACCCAAAATCTTTGATCATCTCATCAAAGCGCATATTCCAACTCCGAGATGCTCACTCTAGTCCTTAGAAGGATCGATGGAGATTTGCATACTTGTTAGCATCTTTCAGGATTGACAAAACCTTCTGGTTGCATCACATACAACCTTTCCTCATGAAAATCGTCGAGGTAACAATGTTTTGACATCCTATCTGCAAGATTTCATAAATAATGCAGTAACTGCTAATATAATTCCAACAGACTCTTAGCATCGCTACGAGTGAGAAAGTCTCATCGTAGTCAACTCCTTGAACTTGTCGGAAAACATCTTAACGACAAGTCGAGCTTTCTTAATGGTGACACTTACAATCATTGTCCGTCTTCCTTTTAAAATCCATCTGTACCCAACAGCCTCACGACCATCAAGTAGTTCTTCCAAAGTCTATACTTTGTTTTCATACATGGATGCTCTCGGATTTTATGGCCTCGAGCCATTCGTCGGAATCCGGGCCCACCATCGCTTCTCCATAGTTCGTAGGTTCATTGTTGTCTAGCAATAAGACATTATTACCGTACCATTATAACGTAGTACGCATCCTTGTCAACCTACGAGGTTTGGTAGTGACTTGATCCGAAGTTTCATGATCACTATCATCAACTTCCACTTCAATTGGTGTAGGCTCCACAGGAACAACTTCCTGTGCCCTGCTGCACACTAGTTGAAGTGACGGTTCAATAACCTCATCAAGTCTCCACCATCCTCCCACTCAATTCTTTCGAGAGAAACTTTTCCTCGAGAAAGGACCCGATTCTAGGAACAATCCCTTTTGCTTCCGGATCCGAGACAAGAGGTATACCCAACTGTTTTTGGGTGTCCTATGAAGATGCATTTATCCTCTTTGGGTTCGAGCTTATCAGCCTGAAACTTTTTCACATAAGCATCGCAGCCCCAAACTCTTAAGAAACGACAGCTCAGGTTTCTCTAAACCATAGTTCATACGGTGTCGTCTCAATGGAATTGCGTGGTGCCCTATTTAAAGTGAATGCGGTTGTCTCTAATGCCTAACCCATAGACGATAGTGGTAATTCGATAAGAGACATCATGGTATGCACTATATCCAATAGGGTGCAGTTATGATGTTCGGACACACCATCACACTATGGTGTTCCAGGCGGTATTAGTCGTGAAACAATTTCTACAATGTCTTAATTGTGTGCCAAACTCGTAACTCAGGTATTCATCTCTATGATCAGATCATAGACATTTTATCCTCTTGTCACGACGATCTTCAACTTCACTCTGAAATTACTTGAACCTTTCAATATTTCAGACTTGTGTTTCATCAAGTAAATATACTTAGAATCTACTCAAATCATCTGTGAAGTAATAACTGTTGGGAATCGTAGCATAATTTTAAAATTTTCCTACGCTCACCAAGATGCATCTATGGAGTATACTAGCAACGAGGGGAAAGGAGTGCATCTACATACCCTTGTAGATCGCGAGCGGAAGCGTTCCAATGAACGTGGATGACGGAGTCGTACTCGCCGTGATCCAAATCACCGATGACCGAGTGCCGAACGGACGGCACCTCCGCGTTCAACACACGTACGGTGCAGCGACGTCTCCTCCTTCTTGATCCAGCAAGGGGGAAGGAGAGGTTGATGGAGATCCAACAGCACGACGGCGTGGTGGTGGATGTAGCGGGTCTCCGGCAGGGCTTCGCCGAGCTTCTGCGAGAGAGAGAGAGGTGTTGCAGGGGAGGAGGGAGGCGCCCAAGGCTGTAGGTTGCTGCCCTCCCTCCCCCCTTTATATAGGCCCCCTGGGAGGGGGGGGGCGCCGGCCAGATCCCATCTAGGGTGGGGGGGGGGCGGCGGCCAAAGGGGGGAAGGGGTTGCCTTGCCCCCCAAGGCAAGGGGGAAGTCCCCCCACCCTAGGGTTCCCAACCCTAGGCGCATGGGGGGAGGCCCATGGGGGGGCGCCCAGCCCACTAGGGGCTGGTTCCCTTCCACTTTCAGCCCATGGGGCCCTCCGGGATAGGTGGCCCCACCCGGTGGACCCCCGGGACCCTTCCGGTGGTCCCGGTACAATACCGGTAACCCCCGAAACTTTCCCGGTGGCCGAAACTTGACTTCCTATATATAATTCTTCACCTCCGGACCATTCCGGAACCTCTCGTGACGTCCGGGATCTCATCCGGGACTCCGAACAACTTTCGGGTTTCCGCATACACATATCTCTACAACCCTAGCGTCACCGAACCTTAAGTGTGTAGACCCTACGGGTTCGGGAGACATGCAGACATGACCGAGACGCCTCTCCGGTCAATAACCAACAGCGGGATCTGGATACCCATGTTGGCTCCCACATGTTCCACGATGATCTCATCGGATGAACCACGGTGTCGAGGATTCAATCAATCCCGTATGCAATTCCCTTTGTCAATCGGTATGTTACTTGCCCGAGATTCGATCGTCGGTATCCCAATACCTTGTTCAATCTCGTTACCGGCAAGTCTCTTTACTCGTACCGCAATGCATGATCCCGTGACTAACGCCTTAGTCACATTGAGCTCATTATGATGATGCATTACCGAGTGGGCCCAGAGATACCTCTCCGTCACACGGAGTGACAAATCCCAGTCTCGATCCGTGCCAACCCAACAGACACTTTCGGAGATACCCGTAGTGCACCTTTATAGTCACCCAGTTACGTTGTGACGTTTGGCACACCCAAAGCACTCCTACGGTATCCGGGAGTTGCACGATCTCATGGTCTAAGGAAAAGATACTTGACATTGGAAAAGCTCTAGCAAACGAAACTACACGATCTTTTATGCTATGCTTAGGATTGGGTCTTGTCCATCACATCATTCTCCTAATGATGTGATCCCGTTATCAATGACATCCAATGTCCATAGTCAGGAAACCATGACTATCTGTTGATCAACGAGCTAGTCAACTAGAGGCTTACTAGGGACACGTTGTGGTCTATGCATTCACACATGTATTACGATTTCCGGACAATACAATTATAGCATGAATAATAGACGATTATCATGAACAAAGAAATATAATAATAACCATTTATTATTGCCTCTAGGGCATATTTCCAACAGTCTCCCACTTGCACTAGAGTCAATAATCTAGTTACATTGTGATGAATCGAACACCCATTGCGTCCTGGTGTTGATCATGTTTTGCCCTAGGGAGAGGTTTAGTCAACGGATCTGCTACATTCAGGTCCGTATGTACTTTACAAATATCTATGTCTCCATTTTGAACACTTTCACGAATGGAGTTGAAGCGACGCTTGATATGCCTGGTCTTCCTGTGAAACCTGGGCTCCTTCGCAAGGGCAATAGCTCCAGTGTTGTCACAGAAGAGAGTCATCGGGCCCGACGCATTGGGAATCACCCCTAGGTCGGTAATGAACTCCTTCATCCAGACTGCTTCCTGTGCTGCCTCCGAGGCTGCCATGTACTCCGCTTCACATGTAGATCCCGCCACGACGCTTTGCTTGCAACTGCACCAGCTTACTGCTCCTCCATTCAAAATATACACGTATCCGGTCTGTGACTTCGAGTCATCCAGATCTGTGTCGAAGCTAGCGTCGACGTAACCCTTTACGACGAGCTCTTCGTCACCTCCATAAACGAGAAACATATCCTTAGTCCTCTTCAGGTACTTCAGGATATTCTTGACCGCTGTCCAGTGTTCCATGCCGGGATTACTTTGGTACCTTCCTACCAAACTTACGGCAAGGTTTACATCAGGTCTGGTACACAGCATGGCATACATAATAGACCCTATGGCCGAGGCATAGGGGATGACACTCATCTTTTCTATATCTTCTGCCGTGGTCGGGCATTGAGCCGTGCTCAATTGCACACCTTGCAATACAGGCAAGAACCCCTTCTTGGACTGATCCATACTGAACTTCTTCAATATCTTGTCAAGGTATGTACTCTGTGAAAGACCAATGAGGCGTCTTGATCTATCTCTATAGATCTTGATGCCTAATATATAAGCAGCTTCTCCAAGGTCCTTCATTGAAAAACACTTATTCAAATAGGCCTTTATACTTTCCAAGAATTCTATATCATTTCCCATCAATAGTATGTCATCCACATATAATATGAGAAATGCTACAGAGCTCCCACTCACTTTCTTGTAAACACAGGCTTCTCCATAAGTCTGTGTAAACCCAAACGCTTTGATCATCTCATCAAAGCGAATGTTCCAACTCCGAGATGCTTGCACCAGCCCATAGATTGAGCGCTGGAGCTTGCATACTTTGTTAGCATTCTTAGGATCGACAAAACCTTCCGGCTGCATCATATACAACTCTTCCTTAAGGAAGCCGTTAAGGAATGCCGTTTTGACGTCCATCTGCCATATCTCATAATCATAGTATGCGGCAATTGCTAACATGATTCGGACGGACTTCAGCTTCGCTACGGGTGAGAAAGTCTCATCGTAGTCAACCCCTTGAACTTGTCGATAACCCTTAGCGACAAGTCGAGCTTTGTAGATGGTCACATTACCATCTGCGTCCGTCTTCTTCTTAAAGATCCATTTGTTTTCTATGGCTCGCCGCTCATCGGGCAAGTCAGTCAAAGTCCATACTTTGTTTTCATACATGGATTCTATCTCGGATTTCATGGCTTCTAGCCATTTGTCGGAATCCGGGCCCGCCATCGCTTCTTCATAGTTCGAAGGTTCACCGTTGTCTAACAACATGATTTCCAGGACAGGGTTGCCGTACCACTCTGGTGCGGAACGTGTCCTTGTGGACCTACGAAGTTCAGTAACTTGATCCGAAGCTTCATGATCATCATCATTAACTTCCTCCCCAGTCGGTGTAGGCACCACAGGAACATTTTCCCGCGCTGCGCTACTTTCCGGTTCGGAAGGGGTGACTATCACCTCATCAAGTTCCACTTTCCTCCCACTCAATTCTTTCGAGAGAAACTCCTTCTCTAGAAAGGACCCGTTCTTGGCAACGAAGATCTTGCCTTCGGATCTGAGGTAGAAGGTATACCCAATAGTTTCCTTAGGGTATCCTATGAAGACGCATTTTTCCGACTTGGGTTCGAGCTTTTCAGGTTGAAGTTTCTTGACATAAGCATCGCATCCCCAAACTTTTAGAAACGACAGCTTAGGTTTCTTCCCAAACCATAATTCATACGGTGTCGTCTCAACGGATTTCGACGGAGCCCTATTTAAAGTGAATGCGGCAGTCTCTAAAGCATAACCCCAAAATGAGAGCGGTAAATCGGTAAGAGACATCATAGATCGCACCATATCCAATAGAGTGCGATTACGACGTTCGGACACACCATTTCTCTGAGGTGTTCCAGGCGGCGTGAGTTGTGAAACTATTCCACATTTCCTTAAGTGTGTACCAAATTCGTGACTTAAATATTCTCCACCACGATCTGATCGTAAGAATTTTATTTTCCTGTCACGTTGATTCTCAACTTCACTCTGAAATTCCTTGAACTTTTCAAAGGTTTCAGACTTGTGTTTCATTAGGTAGACATACCCATATCTACTTAAATCATCAGTGAGAGTGAGAACATAACGATATCCTCCGCGAGCCTCAACACTCATTGGACCGCACACATCGGTATGTATGATTTCCAATAAGTTGGTTGCTCGCTCCATTGTTCCGGAGAACGGAGTCTTGGTCATCTTACCCATGAGGCATGGTTCGCACGTGTCAAATGATTCGTAATCAAGAGACTCCAAAAGTCCATCTGCATGGAGCTTCTTCATGCGCTTGACACCAATGTGACCAAGGCGGCAGTGCCACAAGTATGTGGGACTATCGTTATCAACTTTACATCTTTTGGTATTCACACTATGAACATGTGTAACATCACGTTCGAGATTCATCAAAAATAAACCATTGACCAGCGGGGCATGACCATAAAACATATCTCTCAAATAAATAGAACAACCATTATTCTCGGATTTAAATGAGTAGCCATCTCGAATTAAACGAGATCCAGATACAATGTTCATGCTCAAAGCTGGCACTAAATAACAATTATTGAGGTTTAAAACTAATCCCGTGGGTAGATGCAGAGGTAGCGTGCCGACGGCGATCACATCGACCTTGGAACCATTCCCGACGCGCATCGTCACCTCGTCCTTCGCCAGTCTCCGTTTATTCCGTAGTTCCTGTTTTGAGTTACAAATATGAGCAACCGCACCGGTATCAAATACCCAGGAGCTACTACGAGTACTGGTAAGGTACACATCAATTACATGTATATCACATATACCTTTGGTGTTGCCGGCCTTCTTCTTGTCCGCTAAGTATTTGGGGCAGTTCCGCTTCCAGTGACCACTTCCCTTGCAATAAAAGCACTCAGTCTCGGGCTTGGGTCCATTCTTTGACTTCTTCCCAGTAACTGGTTTACCGGGCGCGGCAACTCCCTTGCCGTCCTTCTTGAAGTTCTTCTTACCCTTGCCCTTCTTGAACTTAGTGGTTTTATTCACCATCAACACTTGATGTTCTTTTCTGATCTCCCCTTCCGCTGATTTCAGCATTGAATATACCTCAGGAATGGTCTTTTCCATCCCCTGCATATTGTAGTTCATCACAAAGCTCTTGTAGCTTGGTGGAAGCGACTGGAGGATTCTGTCAATGACCGCGTCATCCGGGAGATTAACTCCCAGCTGAGACAAGCGGTTATGCAACCCAGACATTCTGAGTATGTGCTCACTAACAGAACTGTTCTCCTCCATTTTACAGCTGAAGAACTTGTCGGAGACATCATATCTCTCGACCCGGGCATGAGCTTGGAAAACCAATTTCAGCTCCTCGAACATCTCATATGCTCCATGTTTCTCAAAACGCTTTTGGAGACCCGGTTCTAAGCTGTAAAGCATGCCGCACTGAACGAGGGAGTAATCATCAGCACGCTGCTGCCAAGCGTTCATAACGTCTTGGTTCTGTGGGATTGGTGCATCACCTAGCGGTGCTTCTAAGACATAATCTTTCTTGGCTACTATGAGGATGATCCTCAGGTTCCGGACCCAGTCCGTATAGTTGCTGCCATCATCTTTCAGCTTGGTTTTCTCTAGGAACGCGTTGAAATTGAGGACAACGTTGGCCATTTGATCTACAATACATAGTGTAAAGATTTTAGACTAAGTTCATGATAATTAAGTTCATCTAATCAAATTATTTAATGAACTCCCACTCAGATAGACATCCCTCTAGTCATCTAAGTGAAACATGATCCGAGTTTAACTAGGCCGTGTCCGATCATCACGTGAGACGGACTAGTCAAGATCGGTGAACATCTCCATGTTGATCGTATCTTCTATACGACTCATGCTCGACCTTTCGGTCCTCCGTGTTCCGAGGCCATGTCTGTACATGCTAGGCTCGTCAAGTCAACCTAAGTGTATTGCGTGTGTTCCGAGGCCATGTCTGTACATGCTAGGCTCGTCAACACCCGTTGTATTCGAACGTTAGAATCTATCACACCCGATCATCACGTGGTGCTTCGAAACAACGAACCTTCGCAACGGTGCACAGTTAGGGTGAACACTTTCTTGAAATTATTATAAGGGATCATCTTACTTACTACCGTCGTTCTAAGAAAATAAGATGCAAAAACATGATAAACATCACATGCAATCAAATAGTGACATGATATGGCCAATATCATCATGCTCCTTTGATCTCCATCTTCGGGGCACCATGATCATCTTCGTCACCGGCATGACACCATGATCTCCATCATCATGATCTCCATCATTGTGTCTTCATGAAGTCGTCACGCCAACGATTACTTCTACTTCTATGGCTAACGTGTTTAGCAACAAAGTAAAGTAATTTACATGGCGTTATTCAATGACACGCAGGTCATACAAAATAATAAAGACAACTCCTATGGCTCCTGCCGGTTGTCATACTCATCGACATGCAAGTCGTGATTCCTATTACAAGAATATGATCAATCTCATACATCACATATATCATTCATCACATCTTCTGGCCATATCACATCACATAGCACTTGCTGCAAAAACAAGTTAGACGTCCTCTAATTGTTGTTGCAAGTTTTTACGTGGTTTGTAGGTTTCTAGCAAGAACGTTTTCTTACCTACGTATGACCACAACGTGATTTGCCAATTTCTATTTACCCTTCATAAGGACCCTTTTCATCGAATCCGTTCCGACTAAAGTAGGAGAGACAGACACCCGCTAGCCACCTTATGCAACTAGTGCATGTCAGTCGGTGGAACCTGTCTCACGTAAGCGTACGTGTAAGGTCGGTCCGGGCCGCTTCATCCTACAATGCCGCCGAAACAAGAAACGACTAGTAGCGGCAAGAAGAATTGGCAAACTCAACGCCCACAACTGCTTTGTGTTCTACTCGTGCATAGTAACTACGCATAGGCCTGGCTCATGATGCCACTGTTGGGAATCGTAGCATAATTTTAAAATTTTCCTACGCTCACCAAGATGCATCTATGGAGTATACTAGCAACGAGGGGAAAGGAGTGCATCTACATACCCTTGTAGATCGCGAGCGGAAGCGTTCCAATGAACGTGGATGACGGAGTCGTACTCGCCGTGATCCAAATCACCGATGACCGAGTGCCGAACGGACGGCACCTCCGCGTTCAACACACGTACGGTGCAGCGACGTCTCCTCCTTCTTGATCCAGCAAGGGGGAAGGAGAGGTTGATGGAGATCCAACAGCACGACGGCGTGGTGGTGGATGTAGCGGGTCTCCGGCAGGGCTTCGCCGAGCTTCTGCGAGAGAGAGAGAGGTGTTGCAAGGGAGGAGGGAGGCGCCCAAGGCTGTAGGTTGCTGCCCTCCCTCCCCCCCTTTATATAGGCCCCCTGGGAGGGGGGGGGCGCCGGACAGATCCCATCTAGGGTGGGGGGGGGCGGCCAAAGGGGGGAAAAGGGTTGCCTTGCCCCCCAAGGCAAGGGGGAAGTCCCCCCACCCTAGGGTTCCCAACCCTAGGCGCATGGGGGAGGCCCATGGGGGGGGGCGCCCAGCCCACCAGGGGCTGGTTCCCTTCCACTTTCAGCCCATGGGGCCCTCCGGGATAGGTGGCCCCACCCGGTGGACCACCGGGACCCTTCCGGTGGTCCCGGTACAATACCGGTAACCCCCGAAACTTTCCCGGTGGCCGAAACTTGACTTCTTATATATAATTCTTCACCTCCGGACCGTTCCGAAACCTCTCGTGACGTCCGGGATCTCATCCGGGACTCCGAACAACTTTCGGGTTTCCGCATACACATATCTCTACAACCCTAGCGTCACCGAACCTTAAGTGTGTAGACCCTACGGGTTCGGGAGACATGCAGACATGACCGAGACGCCTCTCCGGTCAATAACCAACAGCGGGATCTGGATACCCATGTTGGCTCCCACATGTTCCACGATGATCTCATCGGATGAACCACGGTGTCGAGGATTCAATCAATCCCGTATGCAATTCCCTTTGTCAATCGGTATGTTACTTGCCCGAGATTCGATCGTCGGTATCCCAATACCTTGTTCAATCTCGTTACCGGCAAGTCTCTTTACTCGTACCGCAATGCATGATCCCGTGACTAACGCCTTAGTCACATTGAGCTCATTATGATGATGCATTACCGAGTGGGCCCAGAGATACCTCTCCGTCACACGGAGTGACAAATCCCAGTCTCGATCCGTGCCAACCCAACAGACACTTTCGGAGATACCCGTAGTGCACCTTTATAGTCACCCAGTTACGTTGTGACGTTTGGCACACCCAAAGCACTCCTACGGTATCCGGGAGTTGCACGATCTCATGGTCTAAGGAAAAGATACTTGACATTGGAAAAGCTCTAGCAAACGAAACTACACGATCTTTTATGCTATGCTTAGGATTGGGTCTTGTCCATCACATCATTCTCCTAATGATGTGATCCCGTTATCAACGACATCCAATGTCCATAGTCAGGAAACCATGACTATCTGTTGATCAACGAGCTAGTCAACTAGAGGCTTACTAGGGACACGTTGTGGTCTATGCATTCACACATGTATTACGATTTCCGGACAATACAATTATAGCATGAATAATAGACGATTATCATGAACAAAGAAATATAATAATAACCATTTATTATTGCCTCTAGGGCATATTTCCAACAATAACATAATGATATCCACTGCGTGCCTCAGCACTCATTGGATTGCACACATCATAATGTATTACTTCCAACAAGTTGCTCTCTTGTTCCATCTCACTGAAAACGAGGCCTTTCAGTCATCTTGCCCATGTGGTATGATTTGCATGTCTCAAGTGATTCAAAATCAAGTGAGTCCAAATGATCCATCTGTATGGAGTTTCTTCATGCATATATACCAATAGACATGGTTCGCATGTCTCAATCTTTTCAAAAATGAGTGAGTCCAAAGATCCATCTACATGGAGCTTCTTCATGCGTTTTATACCAATATGACTCAAATGGCAGTGCCACAAGTATGTGGTACTATCATTACTATCTTATGTCTTTTGGCATGATCATGTGTATCACTACGATCGAGATTCAATAAACCATTCATTTTAGGTGCAAGACCATTGAAGGTATTAGTCAAATAAACAGAGTAACCATTATTCTCCTTAAATGAATAATCATATTGAGATAAACGTAATCCAATCATGTATATGCTCAATGCAAACACCAAATAACAATTATTTAGGTTTAACACCAATCTCGATGGTAGAGGGAGCATGCGGTGCTTGATCACATCAACCTTGGAAACACTTCCAACACATATCGTCATCTCACCTTTAGTTAGTCTCCATTTATTCCATAGCTTTTTATTTCGAGTTACCAACACTTAGCAACCGAACCGGTATCTAATACCCTGGTGCTACTAGGAGTACTAGTAAAGTACACATTAATATAATGTACATCCAATATACTTCTGTCGACCTTACCAGCCTTCTCATCTACCAAGTATCTAGGGTAATTCTGCTTCAGTGATCGTTCCCCTCATTACAGAAGCACTTAGTCTCGGGTTTGGGTTCTACCTTGGGTTTCTTCACTAGAGCAGCAACTGATTTGCTGTTTCATGAAGTATCCCTTCTTGCCCTTGCCCTTCTTGAAACCAGTGGTTTTACTAACCATCAACAATTGATGCTCCTACTTGATTTCTACTTTTGCGGTGTCAAACATCGCGAATAGCTCAAGGATCATCATATCTATCCCTGATATGTTATATTTCATCACGAAGCTCTAGTAGCTTGGTGGCAGTGACTTTGGAGAACCATCACTATCTCATCTGGAAGACAACTCCCACTCGATTCAAGCGATTGTAGTACTCAGACAATCCGAGCACATGCTCAACGATTGAGCTTTTCTCCCTTAGTTTGTAGGCTTAAGAAACTTGTCGGAGGTCTCACACCTCTTGACGTGGGCACGAGCCTAAAATCCCAATTTCAGCTCTTGGAACATCTCATATGTTCCGCGACGTTTCAAAATGTCTTCGGTGCCTCAATTCTAAACCGTTTAACATTACACACTGAACTATCACGTAGTCATCAAAACGTGTGTGTCAGATGTTTGCAACATCCACAAACGACGCTCGAGGTTCAGCACACCGAGCGGTGCATTAAGGACATAAGCCTTCTGTGCAGCAATGAGGACAATCCTCAGTTTACGGACCCAGTCCCATAATTGCTACTATCAACTTTCAACTAAATTTTCTCTAGGAACATATCTTAAACAGTAGAACCAAAGCGTAAGCTATGACATAATTTACAAAGACCTTTTGACTATGTTCATGATAATTAAGTTCATCTGATTATTTAATGAACTCCCACTTAGATAGACATCCCTCTAGTCATCTAAGTGATACATGATCCGAATCGACTAGACCGTGTCCGATCATCACGTGAGACGGACTAGTCATCAACGGTGAACATCTCCATGTTGATCGTATCTACTATACGACTCATGTTCGACCTTCTGGTCTCTTGTGTTCCGAGGCCATGTCTGTACATGCTAGGCTCGTCAAGTGAACCTAAGTGTTTCGCATGTGTAAATCTGGCTTACACCCGTTGTATGCGAACGTTAGAATCTATCACACTCGATCATCACGTGGTGCTTCGAAACAACGAACCTTCGCAACGGTGCACAGTTAGGGGGAACACATCTCTTGAAATTTTAGTGAGGGATCATCTTATTTATGCTACCGTCGTTCTAAGCAAATAAGATGTAAACATGACAAATATCACATGCAAATCATAAAGTGACATGATATGGCCAATATCATCTTGCGCCTTTGATCTCCATCTTCGAGGCGCGGCATGATCACCTTCGTCACCGGCATGACACCATGATCTCCATCATCGTATCTTCATGAAGTTGTGTCGCCAACTATTACTTCTACTGCTATGGCTAACAGTTAGCAATAAAGTAAAGTAATTACATGGCGTTTTTCATTGACACGCAGGTCATACAATAAATTAAGACAACTCCTATGGCTCCTGCCGGTTGTCATACTCATCGACATGCAAGTCGTGATTCCTATTACAAGAACATGATCAATCTCATACATCACATATATATAATTCATCACATCCTTTTGGCCATATCACATCACATAGCATACCTTGCAAAAACAAGTTAGACGTCCTCTAATTGTTGTTGCATGTTTTACGTGGCTGCTATGGGTTTCTAGCAAGAACGTTTCTTACCTACGCAAAAGCCACAACGGTGATATGCCAATTGCTATTTACCCTTCATAAGGACCCTCTTCATCGAATCCGATACGACTAAAGTGGGAGAGACAGACACCCGCTAGCCACCTTATGCATCAAGTGCATGTCAATCGGTGGAACCTGTCTCAAGTAAGTGTACGTGTAAGGTCGGTCCGGGCCGCTTCATCCCACAATGCCGCCGAATCAAGATAAGACTAGTAACGGTAAGCAAATTGAACAAATCATCACCCACAACTACTTTGTGTTCTACTCGTGCATAGAATCTACGCATAGACCTAGCTCATGATGCCACTGTTGGGGAACGTAGCAATAATTCAAAATTTTCCTACGTGTCACCAAGATCAATCTAGGAGATGCTAGCAACGAGAGAGAGGGAGTGCATCTTCATACCCTTGTAGATCGCGAGCAGAAGCGTTCACGAGAACGGGGTTGATGGAGTTGTACTCGTCGTGATCCAAATCACCGATGATCCTAGCGCCGAACGGACGGCACCTCCGCGTTCAACACACGTACGGAGCGGAGACGTCTCCACCTTCTTGATCCAGCAAGGGGGAAGGAGAAGTTGATGGAGATCCAGCAACACGACGGCGTGGTGGTGGAAGCAGCGGGATTCCAGCAGGGCTTCGCCAAGCGCTACTTGAGGAGGAAGAGGTGTCATGGGAGGGAGAGGGAGGTGCCAGGGCTTAGGATCCGGCTGCCCTCCCTCCCCTCCACTATATATAGGGGATGGGGGGGTGCATGCCCCCCTTGGAGATCCCATCTGGAGGGGGGCGGCGGCCCCTCGAGGGGCAACGACCCCCTCAGGGTTTCCAACCAGGGGGCGCATGCCCCCTCGGGGGGCAACGACCCCCTAGGGTTTTCAACCTTAGGCGCCTTAGGTCCTTGGGTGGGGCACACCAGCCCACCAGGGGCTAGTTCCCATGCCACTTCAGCCCATGGGGCCCTCCGGGATAGGTGGCCCCACCCGGTGGACACCTGGGACCCTTCCGGTGGTCCCGGTACAATACTGGTGACCCCCGAAACTCTCCTGGTGGCCGAAACTGGAGTTCCTATATATAAATCTTTACCTCCGGACCATTCCGGAACTCCTCGTGACGTCCGGGATCTCATCCGGGACTCCGAACAACTTTCGGTTAACCGCATACTAATATCTCTACAACTCTAGCGTCACCGAACCTTAAGTGTGTAGACCCTACGGGTTCGGGAGACACGTAGACATGACCGAGACAACTCTCCGATCAATAACCAGCAGCGGGTTCTGGATACCCATGTTGGCTCCCACATGTTCCACGATGATCTCATCGGATGAACCACGATGTCGACGATTCATGCAATCCCGTGTACAATTCCCTTTGTCAATCGGTACGTTACTTGCCCGAGATTCGATCGTCGGTATCCCAATACCTCGTTTAATCTTGTTACCAGCAAGTCACTTTACTTGTTCCGTAATGCATGATCCCGTGTCTAACTACTTAGTCACATTGAGCTCATTATGATGATGCATTACCGAGTGGGCCCAGAGATACCTCTTCGGCATACGGAGTGACAAATCCCAGTCTCGATCCGTGCCAACCCAACAGACACTTTCAGAGATACCTGTAGTGCACCTTTATAGCCACCCAGTTACGTTGTGACGTTTGGTACACCCAAAGCATTCCTACGGTATCCGGGAGTTGCACGATCTCATGGTCTAAGGAAATGATACTTGACATTAGAAAAGCTTTAGCAAACGAACTACACGATCTAGTGCTATGCTTAGGATTGGGTCTTGTCCATCACATCATTCTCCTAATGATGTGATCCCGTTATCAATCACATCCAATGTCCATGGTCAGGAAACCGTAACCATCTATTGATCAACGAGCTAGTCAACTAGAGGCTCACTAGGGACATGTTATGGTCTATGTGTTCACACATGTATTATGATTTCCGGATAAGACAATTATAGCATGAACAATAGACAATTATCATGAACAAGGAAATATAATAATAACCATTTTATTATTGCCTCTAGGGCATATTTCCAACAGGGGTCTCCAATTAGGTTGTGGAGATCGCCCCGAGCAATTTGACGGGTACCGGTGACTGCCCCCAAGGGTTGCCAAATTGTACGGGTTTGGTGACCACCCCCAAGGGTTGCCATTTGTACGGGTTCGGTGACCTCCCTCAAGGGTCCCTTAGTGGAATCACGGCATCTTGCATTGTGCGAGGGCGTGAGGAGATTACGGTGGACCTAGTGGCTTCTTGGGGAGCATTGTGCCTCCACACCGCTCCAAACGGAGATTAGCATCCGCAAGGGTGTGAACTTCAGGATACATCATCGTCTCCGAGTGCCTTGGTTATCTCTTACCCGAGCCCTTTACTTATGCACTTTACTTTGTGATAGCCATATTGTTTCTTGTCATATATCTTGCTATCACTTAGTTGTTTATCTTGCTTAGCATAAGTTGTTGGTGCACATAGGTGAGCTTAGTTGTTGTAGGTTTTGTCCTTGACAAATTAACCACTAGGTTTATTCTTCATTTGTTCAAGCCTAAACCATATATTTTAAAGCGCCTATTCACCCCCCTCTAGGTGACATCCACGATCTTTCAATTGGTATCTGAGCCTCGTCTCTCTTTATTAGGCTTGACCGCCTAGAGAGTAAAGATGTCGACTAGGGGATTAGGATTCTTTGACACTCTTAGTTTCGATGGGACAAATTTTGATGTTTGGGTAATTCACATGCTTAATCTCTTTAGGGTCATCGGCCCAAATTTAGAGCGAATTGTAGATATGGGTTTTTCTTCTCCAAAGGATCTCCAAAGATTATCTTTAGAGGATGAGAAAAACTCTTATCTCAATGCTCAAGCTTCTAATGTGCTTTTCGATGCTTTGAGCAATGTAGTTATATTTCAACTCATGCCATTTCGGTATGCTCATGAGTTGTGGACAAAGCTTCAAGATAAATATGGCGTGCCCAAGATTTGTGGGGATGATTGTTCTCCCTTCACCTCCGGCCGTGTTGCCTTCTCAACTTCTTCTACTTCACCTATATGTGGATTTCCACAAGGTAATGCTATGGTGAGTAGTGTTGGTCATTGCAATGATGATAGTGTTGGGGAACGTAGTAATTTCAAAAATTTTCCTACGCACACGCAAGATCATGGTGATGCATAGCAACGAGAGGGGAGAGTGTTGTCCACGTACCCTCGTAGACCGACAGCGGAAGCGTTATTACAACGCGGTTGATGTAGTCGAACGTCTTCACGATCCGACCGATCAAGTACCGAACGTACGACACCTCCGAAGTTCTACACACGTTCAGCTCGATGACGTCCCTCGAACTCCGATCCAGCCGAGTGTTGAGGGAGAGTTTTGTCAGCACGACGGCGTGGTGACGATGATGATGTTCCACCGACGCAGGGCTTCGCCTAAGCTTCGCGACGGTATTATCGAGGTGTAATTTGGTGGAGGGGGGCACCGCACACGGCTAAAATATCGTATATCAAGTGTGTTCTTAGGTGCCCCCCTGCCCCCGTATATAAAGGAGCAAGGGGAGGCCGGCTGCCTATGGGGCGCGCCAAGCAGAGGGGGGAGTCCTCCTCCTAGTAGGAGTAGGACTCCCCTTTCCTAGTCCTACTAGGAAAAGAAGGGGGGAAGGAAAGAGAGGGAGAGGGAGAGGGAAAGGGGGCTGCGCCCCCCTCTCCTAGTCCAACTAGGACTCCTTTGGGAGGGGGCGCACCACCTCCTGGCTGCTGCCGTCTCTCTCCCCTCAAGGCCCACTAAGGCCCAATACTTCCCCGGGGGGTTCCGGTAACCCTCCGGCACTCCGGTTTAATCCGAAACTTCTCCGGAACACTTCCGGTGTCCGAATATAGTCGTCCAATATATCAATCTTTATGTCTCGACCATTTCGAGACTCCTCGTCATGTCCGTGATCACATCCGGGACTCCGAACAACCTTCGGTACATCAAATCACATAAACTCATAATATAACTGTCATCGTAACTTTAAGCGTGCGGACCCTTTGGGTTCGAGAACTATGTAGACATGACCGAGACACCTCTCCGGTCAATAACCAATAGCGGGACCTGGATGCCCATATTGGCTCCCACATATTCTACGAAGATCTTTATCGGTCAGACCGCATAACAACATACGTTGTTCCCTTTGTCATCGGTATGTTACTTGCCCGAGATTCGATCGTCGGTATCTCGATACCTAGTTCAATCTCGTTACCGGCAAGTCTCTTTACTCGTTCCGTAATACATCATCCCGCAACTAACTCATTAGTCACAATGCTTGCAAGGCTTATAGTGATGTGCATTACCGAGTGGGCCCTGAGATACCTCTCCGACAATCGGAGTGACAAATCCTATTCTCGAAATACGCCAACCCAACAAGTACCTTTGGAGACACCTGTAGAGCACCTTTATAATCACCCAGTTACGTTGTGACGTTTGGTAGCACACAAAGTGTTCCTCCGGTAAACGGGAGTTGCATAATCTCATAGTCATGGGAACATGTATAAGTCATGAAGAAAGCAATAGCAACATACTAAACGATCGGGTGCTAAGCTAACGTAATGGGTCATGTCAATCACGTCATTCTCCTAATGAGGTGATCCCGTTAATCAAATAACAACTCATGTCTATGGCTAGGAAACATAACCATCTTTGATTAACGAGCTAGTCAAGTAGAGGCATACTAGTGACACTTTGTTTGTCTATGTATTCACACATGTATTATGTTTCCGGTTAATACAATTCTAGCATGAATAATAAACATTTATCATGATACAAGGAAATATATAATACTTTATTATTGCCTCTAGGGCATATTTCCTTCAGTCTCCCACTTGCACTAGAGTCAATAATCTAGATTACATAGTAATGATTCTTACACCCATGGAGTCTTGGTGCTGATCATGTTTTGCTCGTGGAAGAGGCTTAGTCAACGGATCTGCTACATTCAGATCCGTATGTATCTTGCAAATTTCTATGTCTCCCACCTGGACTAAATCCCGGATGGAATTGAAGCGTCTTCTGATGTGCTTGGTTCTCTTGTGAAATCTGGATTCCTTTGCTAAGGCAATTGCACCAGTATTATCACAAAAGATTTTCATTGGTCCCGATGTACTAGGTATGACACCTAGATCGGTTATGAACTCCTTCATCCAGACTCCTTCATTCGCTGCTTCCGAAGCAGCTATGTATTCCGCTTCACACGTAGATCCCGCCACGACACTTTGCTTGGAACTGCACCAACTGACAGCTCCACCGTTCAATGTAAATACGTATCCGGTTTGCGATTTCGAATCGTCCGGATCAGTGTCAAAGCTTGCATCAACGTAACCATTTACGATGAGCTCTTTGTCACCTCCATATACGAGAAACATATCCTTAGTCCTTTTCAGGTATTTCAGGATGTTCTTGACCGCTGTCCAGTGATCCACTCCTGGATTACTTTGGTACCTCCCTGCTAAACTTATAGCCAGGGACACATCAGGTCTGGTACACAGCATTGCATACATGATAGAGCCTATGGCTGAAGCATAGGGAACATCTTTCATCTTCTCTCTATCTTCTGCAGTGGTCGGGCATTGAGTCTTACTCAATCTCACACCTTGTAGTACAGGCAAGAACCCTTTCTTTGCTTGATCCATTTTGAACTTCTTCAAAACTTTGTCAAGGTATGTGCTTTGTGAAAGTCCAATTAAGCGCCTTGATCTATCTCTATAGATCTTAATGCCTAATATATATGCAGCTTCACCGAGGTCTTTCATTGAAAAACTTTTATTCAAGTATCCCTTTATGCTATCCAGAAATTCAATATCATTTCCAATCAGTAATATGTCATCCACATATAATATCAGAAATGCTATCGAGCTCCCACTCACTTTCTTGTAAATACAGGCTTCTCCAAAAGTCTGTATAAAACCAAATGCTTTGATCACACTATCAAAGCGTTTATTCCAACTCCGAGAGGCTTGCACCAGTCCATAAATGGATCGCTGGAGCTTGCACACTTTGTTAGCTCCCTTTGGATCGACAAAACCTTCCGGTTGCATCATATACAACTCTTCTTCCAGAAATCCATTCAGGAACGCAGTTTTGACATCCATTTGCCAAATTTCATAATCATAAAATGCGGCAATTGCTAACATGATTCGGACAGACTTAAGCATCGCTACGGGTGAGAAGGTCTCATCGTAGTCAATCCCTTGAACTTGTCGAAAACCTTTCGCAACAAGTCGAGCTTTATAGATAGTAACATTACCATCAGCGTCAGTCTTCTTCTTGAAGATCCATTTATTTTCAATGGCTTGCCGACCATCGGGCAAGTCAACCAAAGTCCATACTTTGTTCTCATACATGGATCCTATCTCGGATTTCATGGCTTCAAGCCATTTTGCGGAATCTGGGCTCACCATCGCTTCTTCATAGTTCGTAGGTTCGCCATGGTCTAGTAACATGACCTCCAGAACAGGATTACCGTACCACTCTGGTGCGGATCTTGATCTAGTTGACCTACGAAGTTCAGTAATAACTTGATCTGAAGTTTCATGATCATTATCATTAACTTCCTCACTACTTGGTGTAGGTGTCGCAGAAACTGATCTCTGCGATGATCTACTTTCCAATAAGGGAGCAGGTACAGTTACCTCATCAAGTTCTACTTTCCTCCCACTCACATCTTTCGAGAGAAACTCCTTCTCTAGAAAGGATCCATTTCTAGCAACAAATATCTTGCCTTCGGATCTGTGATAGAAGGTGTACCCAACGGTCTCCTTTGGGTATCCTATGAAGACACATTTCTCCGATTTAGGTTCGAGCTTATCAGGTTGAAGTTTCTTCACATAAGCATCGCAACCCCAAACTTTAAGATACGACAACTTTGGTTTCTTGCCAAACCATAGTTCATAAGGCGTCGTCTCAACGGATTTCGATGGTGTCCTATTTAGAGTGAATGCAGCCGTCTCTAAAGCATAACCCCAAAACGATAGCGGTAAATCAGTAAGAGACATCATAGATCGCACCATATCTAGTAAAGTGCGATTACGACGTTCAGACACACCATTACGCTGTGGTGTTCCGGGTGGCGTGAGTTGCGAAACTATTCCGCATTGTTTCAAATGTAGACCAAACTCGTAACTCAAATATTCTCCTCCACGATCAGATCGTAGGAATTTTATTTTCTTGTTACGATGATTTTCAACTTCACTCTGAAATTCTTTGAACTTTTCAAATGTTTCAGACTTATGTTTCATTAAGTAGATATACCCATATCTGCTCAAATCATCTGTGAAGGTGAGAAAATAACGATATCCGCCACGAGCTTCAATATTCATCGGACCACATACATCTGTATGTATGATTTCCAACAAATCTTTTGCTCTCTCCATAGTTCCGGAGAACGGTGTTTTTGTCATCTTGCCCATAAGGCACGGTTCGCAAGTACCAAGTGATTCAAAATCAAGTGTTTCCAAAATTCCATCAGTATGGAGTTTCTTCATGCGCTTTACACCGATATGACCCAAACGGCAGTGCCACAAATAAGTTGCACTGTCATTATTAACTCTGCATCTTTTGGTTTCAACATTATGAATATGTGTATCACTACTATCGAGATTCATTAAAAATAGACCACTCTTCAAGGGTGCATGACCATAAAAGATATTATTCATATAAATAGAACAACCATTATTCTCTGATTTAAATGAATAACCGTCTCGCATTAAACAAGATCCAGATATAATGTTCATGCTCAACGCTGGCACCAAATAACAATTATTTAGGTCTAAAACTAATCCCGAAGGTAGATGTAGAGGTAGCGTGCCGACGGCGATCACATCGACTTTGGAACCATTTCCCACGCGCATCGTCACCTCGTCCTTAGCTAAACTTCGCTTAATCCGTAGCCCCTGTTTTGAGTTGCAAATATTAGCAACAGAACCAGTATCAAATACCCAGGTGCTACTGCGAGTATTAGTAAGGTACACATCAATAACATGTATATCACATATACCTTTGTTAACCTTGCCATCCTTCTTATCCGCCAAATACTTGGGGCAGTTCCGCTTCCAGTGGCCAGTCTGCTTACAGTAGAAGCACTCAGTTTCAGGCTTAGGTCCAGACTTGGATTTCTTCTCCTGAACAGCAACTTGCTTGCTATTCTTCTTGAAGTTCCCTTTCTTCTTCCCTTTGCCCTTTTTCTTGAAACTAGTGGTTTTACTGACCATCAACACTTGATGCTCCTTTTTGATTTCTACCTCCGCTGCCTTTAGCATTGCGAAGAGCTCGGGAATCGTCTTATCCATCCCTTGCATGTTATAGTTCATCACGAAGCTCTTGTAGCTTGGTGGCAGTGATTGAAGAATTCTGTCAATGACGCAATCATCCGGAAGTTGAACTCCCAGTTGAATCAAGTGATTATTATACCCAGACATTCTGAGTATATGCTCACTGACAGAACTATTCTCTTCCATCTTGCAGCTATAGAACTTATTGGAGACTTCATATCTCTCAATCCGGGCATTTGCTTGAAATATTAACTTCAACTCCTGGAACATCTCATATGCTCCATGACGTTCAAAACGTCGTTGAAGTCCCGGTTCTAAGCCGTAAAGCATGGCACACTGAACTATTGAGTAGTCATCAGCTTTGCTTTGCCAGACGTTCATAACTTCTGGTGTAGCTCTTGCAGGAGGCCTGGCACCTAGCGGTGCTTCCAGGACGTAATTCTTCTGTGCAGCAATGAGGATAATCCTCAAGTTACGGACCCAGTCCGTGTAATTGCTACCATCATCTTTCAACTTAGCTTTCTCAAGGAACGCATTAAAATTCAACGGAACAACAGCACGGGCCATATATCTACAATTAACATAGACAAGCAAGATACTATCAGGTACTAAGTTCATGATAAATTTAAGTTCAATTAATCATATTACTTAAGAACTCCCACTTAGATAGACATCTCTCTAATCATCTAAGTGATTACGTGATCCAAAGCAACTAAACCATGACCGATTAACACGTGAGATGGAGTAGTTTCAATGGTGAACATCACTATGTTGATCATATCTACTATATGATTCACGCTCGACCTTTCGGTCTCTGTGTTCCGAGGCCATATCTGTATATGCTAGGCTCGTCAAGTTTAACCCGAGTATTCCGCGTGTGCAACTGTTTTGCACCCGTTGTATTTGAACGTAGAGCCTATCACACCCGATTAACACGTGGTGTCTCAGCACGAAGAACTTTTGCAACGGTGCATACTCAGGGAGAACACTTTTATCTTGAAATTTTAGTGAGAGATCATCTTATAATGCTACCGTCAATCAAAGCAAGATAAGATGCATAAAGGATTAACATCACATGCAATCAATATAAGTGATATGATATGGCCATCATCATCTTGTGCTTGTGATCTCCATCTCCGAAGCACCGTGCTTGTGATCACCATCTCCGAAGCACCATCATGATCACCATCGTCACCGGCTCGACACCTTGATCTCCATCGTAGTATCGTTGTCGTCTCGCCAACTTATTGCTTTTACGACTATCGCTACCGCTTAGTGATAAAGTAAAACTATTACATGGCGATTGCATCTCATACAATAAAGCGACAACCATATGGCTCCTGCCAGTTGCCGATAACTCGGTTACAAAACATGATCATCTCATACAACACATTATATCACATCATGTCTTGACCATATCACATCACAACATGCCCTGCAAAAACAAGTTAGACGTCCTCTACTTTGTTGTTGCATAGTTTTACGTGGCTGCTACGGGCTTAGCAAGAACCGTTCTTACCTACGCATCAAAACCACAACGATAGTTTGTCAAGTTGGTGCTGTTTTAACCTTCGCAAGGACCGGGCGTAGCCACACTCGGTTCAACTAAAGTGAGAGAGACAGACACCCGCCAGTCACCTTTAAGCAACGAGTGCTCCGAACGGTGAAACCAGTCTCGCGTAAGCGTACGCGTAATGTCGGTCCGGGCCGCTTCATCTCACAATACCGCTGAACCAAAGTATGACATGCTGGTAAGCAGTATGACTTATATCGCCCACAACTCACTTGTGTTCTACTCGTGCATAGCATCAACGCATAAAACCAGGCTCGGATGCCACTGTTGGGGAACGTAGTAATTTCAAAAAATTTCCTACGCATACGCAAGATCATGGTGATGCATAGCAACGAGAGGGGAGAGTGTTGTCCACGTACCCTCGTAGACCGACAGCGGAAGCGTTATTACAACGCGGTTGATGTAGTCGAACGTCTTCACGATCCGACCGATCAAGTACCGAACGTACGGCACCTCCGAAGTTCTACACACGTTCAGCTCGATGACGTCCCTCGAACTCCGATCCAGCCGAGTGTTGAGGGAGAGTTTCGTCAGCACGACGGCGTGGTGACGATGATGATGTTCCACCGACGCAGGGCTTCGCCTAAGCTTCGCGACGGTATTATCGAGGTGTAATCTGGTGGAGGGGGGCACCGCACACGGCTAAAATATCGTATATCAAGTGTGTTCTTAGGTGCCCCCCTGCCCCCGTATATAAAGGAGCAAGGGGAGGCCGGCTGCCTATGGGGCGCGCCAAGGAGAGGGGGGGAGTCCTCCTCCTAGTAGGAGTAGGACTCCCCTTTCCTAGTCCTACTAGGAAAAGAAGGGGGGAAGGAAAGAGAGGGAGAGGGAGAGGGAAAGGGGGCTGCGCCCCCCTCTCCTAGTCCAACTAGGACTCCTTTGGGAGGGGGCGCACCACCTCCTGGCTGCTGCCCTCTCTCTCCCCTCAAGGCCCACTAAGGCCCAATACTTCCCCGGGGGGTTCCGGTAACCCTCCGGCACTCCGGTTTAATCCGAAACTTCTCCGGAACACTTCCGGTGTCCGAATATAGTCGTCCAATATATCAATCTTTACGTCTCGACCATTTCGAGACTCCTCGTCATGTCCGTGATCACATCTGGGACTCCGAACAACCTTCGGTACATCAAATCACATAAACTCATAATATAACTGTCATCGTAACTTTAAGCGTGCGGACCCTTTGGGTTCGAGAACTATGTAGACATGACCGAGACACCTCTCCGGTCAATAACCAATAGCGGGACCTGGATGCCCATATTGGCTCCCACATATTCTACGAAGATCTTTATCGGTCAGACCGCATAACAACATACGTTGTTCCCTTTGTCATCGGTATGTTACTTGCCCGAGATTCGATCGTCGGTATCTCGATACCTAGTTCAATCTCGTTACCGGCAAGTCTCTTTACTCGTTCCGTAATACATCATCCCGCAACTAACTCATTAGTCACAATGCTTGCAAGGCTTATAGTGATGTGCATTACCGAGTGGGCCCTGAGATACCTCTCCGACAATCGGAGTGACAAATCCTATTCTCGAAATACGCCAACCCAACAAGTACCTTTGGAGACACCTGTAGAGCACCTTTATAATCACCCAGTTACGTTGTGACGTTTGGTAGCACACAAAGTGTTCCTCCGGTAAACGGGAGTTGCATAATCTCATAGTCATGGGAACATGTATAAGTCATGAAGAAAGCAATAGCAACATACTAAACGATCGGGTGCTAAGCTAACGTAATGGGTCATGTCAATCACGTCATTCTCCTAATGAGGTGATCCCGTTAATCAAATAACAACTCATGTCTATGGCTAGGAAACATAACCATCTTTGATTAACGAGCTAGTCAAGTAGAGGCATACTAGTGACACTTTGTTTGTCTATGTATTCACACATGTATTATGTTTCCGGTTAATACAATTCTAGCATGAATAATAAACATTTATCATGATACAAGGAAATATATAATACTTTATTATTGCCTCTAGGGCATATTTCCTTCAGATAGTGTGCTTATCATTGATGACTCTTCATCACTGTCTTATTGCAATGCTCCATCTTTGGACTTTAACACTTCATGCACCTTACATGTTTCACATGCTTGTGTTGATAGTCTGTGCATATCATGTATAAATTGCTTGACTAAATCTCATGATGATATGCTTGCTATATCTTGTTGCCATGATAAAAATGCATGTATTTCCTCGAGTTGTTGTGCTAACAATGTAGCGGAAACCCAACACCCCATGGAACAAGATGTGGTCTTGAATGGTGCTTCAAGGGATCCTACACCATCATCTATTGCATTTTGCCTTGTGGCGAAGTTTTCAAAGGTATCTCCAACTTTGAATCCCAATATATCTTGTGATGATATTGATGATGGCAAGAATGATGATGATGTTGATTATGACGAAGAGAATGATAATGTTGCCTCCTTAAAAATTAAGGGGGAAATGATTTTTAAAGCTCTTCTTAAGAATAAAATTGCTCGTTCCAACTTCATGGAAATCATGTCTATTGCTATTGAGGGCAAGAAATATATTGATGAGTTGGAATCTCGTCTTGAGGAGCATGAGGTCACCATTGATAAAATGGAAGGTCATGAGCGTGATTACGCTAATGAGATTGCAGACCTCTCCAAAGCTCTTGAACTTGAACAAACCACCAAGGAATCTCTTGAGGAGACTTTTGCTCTAGAATTATCTAGAGTAAAGGAATCTCATGATAGAGCTCTTGAGGTGGCCAATATTTTTGAAACTAAAAGTGAGAAGCTTGAAGTTGCGCATGCTAAGCTCCGTGAGGACTTTGGGCACCTTGAAAATGGCTCAAGGGTCATTAAAAGTGAGCTCATCAAACTCACCGAGTCTCATGCTCAACTTAAAGCTTCATATTCTGAAGAGCTTGCCAAGTTGCCTTCTCCTCTTGCTATTATTGATGATGCTTGTGCTACTAACTCTATTTCTAGTGAAGCATCCATTTTGAAGGAGAATGTTGAGCTACGGGCTCAACTTGAGTTGATATCTAGTAATTATGGGAAATTGGAAGAAATTCATGAAAAGCTCTCAAGATCTCATGATGATCTTCTAGTATTCCATAATGTGCTAAAGATAGCCCATGAGGCCATGATTTCTAAGGTAACATCTAGTGAGCCTCATATGGATACTAGCACTACTTCTAGTCAAAATGCTATATTGCCATGTGCTAGTCCTTGTAATTCATCTACTCACAATGTTGGTACATCTTGTGATAAATTGCTTTCCTTGCCTTGTTGCTCTAAAGATGAAGCTTATACTTCCTCAAGTACTTGTTTTGAGACTAACCATGTAGAGGAAATCAAATAGCTCAAGGCCCAAGTCACTTCTTTGAAGAAAGACTTGGAAAAGAGTCATGAAGGGAAATTCACACTCAACAATATCTTGAGTATGCAAAAATCCCCCAATGACAAAGGTGGACTTGGATTCAACTCCAATAAGAAGAAGAATAAGTCCAAGATGAAAAAAAGAAGGGCCAAGAACAAGTCAAGAATTCGGCCAAGATCATTTGCTTCAAGTGCAAAATTGAAGGGCATCATGTTAGATCTTGCCCTTTGAAGAAGAAGGCCATTAGTGACAAGCAACAAGGGAAGCGGCCACAAGTTCATTCGCATGCTCAACCTCAAGTTGAAGAAAGGCCACTTCCCAAGAAAAATCAAGCTAATGCTTCTCAAGTTGAGAAATCAAGTGAGAAGAAAGTGAAGAGTAGATGTTGCTACCTATGTCGTGAGAAAGGTCACCTTGCTTCTTCATGCACTAGCGTAACTTATCCAACCCAATTATTATTGATGATATCTATTCTCTTGGGAAGGATAAGGTTGGAAATGTGTTTGCCAAAGTTGTTGGTACTCAAAGTGGTATCAAGAAAAGAACCATTTGGGTAGCCAAGCCTATTGTGACTAATTTCTTAGGACCCAACTTGGTTGGGGACCAACTAGCTCAAACTTGATCAATAGGTGCCATTGGAGGGCATTGGAGACTTGGCTACAATATGAAGAATTAAGGGGACTTCATCATTCTTATTGTCTCAAGCCAAGTCAATTGGGTTATCAAGTTTCTATCTTATATCCAAGGTGCCTCCTTGCGGTAACTTGTACCTAAATTGTTTACATTGGAAGTTACTTGCCCGTTTGCATGTTTTAGTTTTGTTCCTTGCATGTGTTTGTATATGTTGTGCCTCCAATTTGCTTATCTTGAGTAATCAAGTATGTGTGTGTTGGTTCGCACATCATGTACGTGTGTGTAGTGCGTTGAGCCTTTGCGCATCTTGTTTGTATATTAGTTGGCTCTTGTGAGAGATTAATGGAAAATCTCATTTTGGGGAAGTGATGTGCTTTGTGCACCTCACAATTATATAAATGTGTGTACATGAGGAATACCATCTAGTATTGATATTACAAGATTATCTAGTCGCTATGTGGTATGTCTTCTCATGAGAAATTCAAATTCTAAATAGTCCATTAATTATCTCTTGTTGGATCATTTTATTTGCCTCGTGTTTATCTTTATTTGGTATCACATTATGGGGGAGTAATATCCTATGTGTATATTACTAGCCTAGAAAATGTGCACATTTGAGATAGTGTCACCTAGAGTTGATATTGTAGATTATCTTGCTCCTAGGTGGCATGTTAGATCTACAAGTTGCAAGTTGCTTATGTGTTTGGTATGAAGATGATGTTGGATATCCATTGCTATCTACCAACATGAATTATTTCCAAATACTTCTTGTCTTGTGACAATTGGTACTCACTTATGTGCGGTAGAAATTATTGATCATCTTTACATTGGCATTTGCATTTATTTGCCTTATCTCTTGCCTAGGATTGTGTCATCTCCCATTGTATTCGATACCACTTGTGGGTCTTGTTATTTCCTTGAGCTTGTCTAGTGTTTGTATAGATATAGTGAAAGTGGTGATCCCATCTTTTGCATTTTGTATTCAAATGCAAATTCTCTATAATGCACAATGCTTGGGGGAGCTATCCTATTTTTCTTAGAACGCTTACCTTGTGATCCTTATCAAGTGTGTGTTGGTGGAATGCAAACCGTTTCTTTTTGGTACTTTGTGCCATCATGAAACTTTGTAGAGCACTTGGTTTGTTTGGAACCATTCTCTTCTTTGGGAGTTTTACATCTTTCTATTTGCGTGTACCAATGGATATCTCATTCCTTGATGTATCTTTTATGGATATCCTCCAAGTGATTATTTATTCATTTGGTATCTTTTCTTCACTTGGTATTTCTTTGTCCTTTGGTATCGGTTCTTGAAAGTCTTGAGCATGCATACTAACTTCATGTAGTTTCTTTGGCATGCTTTCTTTCTTTGACCCAATATATAGGGGAAACTCTACCACGTCTCAAATTTGATGGGATGTGCATGAAATTCATTTTCATATCTATATGCACATATTTATGTGGATTTTGTCCTATGTATTGTTGGTTCTCTAACTCTTTGGTCCCAATGAGTTTGGGAACCATTTTGTTTGTGTTGTTGATCTAGGAACAATTGGAGATGCATTGAATGCTCGGCTCACTCACAAGGAAGGTGGTGTCATCATGTGCTTATTGGGGTCAAGCTGGAATGCTCAATGAAATACTATCTACTACCTTCAATTGGTTTCTTCTACATCCTTCCAATGATATCTCGGTAACAAGTATTTCTTCATGCATTCTTTTCTTGCATTCAACCTTGTGTAGGTTGCATCTGAGCATGATATTCATTCCATCTTGTGATACTTGTTTCCTTTCTCAAAGCATCCCAACGATGATCTCTTGTTGCTAGTTGTGATGTCTTTGATGGATGTGTGGTTGGACTTCATTTATATACAATAATACCATATCTAGCCAAGTTCTATGCTTTCAAGCAAGTATCTTATTGGTATATTTATGACTTCCTTGTGGATATCTTATTCTTTCCTTTTTGTAACTATTTCGTGTGTACATCCTTCTTTGTGGATTGATATCATCATGATCTTCATCTACCATAAATTGTGAATCTAGTTGATATCCCCTTCTTTCACGTCCACCGTTTCTTGCTCATGTTATTTCTTTGGTGGCTCCGTGAAAGTGGGTGCCTTGAGTGCGGGTCATTTCTCGTTGCATCTTGATGCACTCTTTTGTGGCGAAGATTGTCTTCCTCTTGGTTGTCATGATGAGACTTTTGCCAATTCAATTGGTATCCCTCCTCTTACTGAAGCTTTCTTTTATATCTTCACCACGGGTTGTCACAAGCATAGGTTCTTTTTATACTTATTAGTGAACTTGTGAACCCATTTGCTAGTTGTGTGTGGGAATGACAAGCCTTGCACCATGTATCTCATTCTTTCAAGACTATATTGATGCTTAATGCTCATCCGCACATTAGTCTTCTCAAGTGCATTTCCTTGACTCAGACACATAGGTTTTGGTTGAGCCTTTTCTTAAGTTGTCTCTTTTACATGTTGCTCAACCATGTGTTTGTTGCAAGTGCTAGGCCTTGTTTCCTATATGCTCACTTGCACTTGTTGTAAGTTTCTATTGATTTTGGGGGAGCTATGATCCTATTTTGTGCACTTTGTATCCAAATAAAAAAATTCTTGTGTGTGCACAAATCATGGGGAGCTTCTCTAGTTTCTTTAGAACACTCCTTTGCTCATATCATAATTTCCTTTATTCATGTGGCTCACAGGATCCTTGGTCTAGTTGGTTCAATTGATATCCTCTGTTTGCTTGCTTCAATTGGTATCTTTTGATTGCTTGTTTCTCTCATTGTAATGTCTTTGTGGCATATCATTCTTTTGCAATAGAACACTCCTTTGCTCATATCATAATTTCCTTTATTCATGTGGCTCATAGGATCCTTGTTCTAGTTGGTTCAATTGATATCCTTTGTTTGCTTGCTTCAATTGGTATCTTTTGATTGCTTGTTTCTCTCTTTGTTATGTCTTTGTGGCATATCATTATTTTGCAATCTTTGGCCCTCAATATAGTTTGTCTTCCTCCAAGTATTTACCGTTGGATATGTGTATTGTATTCCACTCTCTTGTTGAGAAATACACAATTTATGGAGGAACACAATTTATATTGGCATTCTAAGCTTTTCTCCCATTTTGGCAATCGATGCCAATGGGGGAGAAATTTCGGAGAGTTTTGTGGAGAAGTTTAGAGAGTTATTTCCTCTTGCTTTGGTGTTGTTCCTAAGCATTTGCATCTCATACGCATGCATTATTGGTTGTTGCAGTGCATAGCGATGCATAATTCCTTACATAAACTCTCTTGAAAGTGATTGTCATCAATTACCAAAATGGGGGAGATTGAAAGGACATGCGGTGTCCCCATGTGTGGTTTTGGTAATTGATGACTTTCTCTATGGACTAATGGTTGCATTGAGTTATACTTGAAGGATTTGTCCATAGGCATTTCTTGAAGTCCATGTGTTGGTTTCAAGGAGTTTATGAGTTGACCAAGGTGCTATTAAGGAATTATCCAAAGATTGGTCATGTGAGTATTGAGCTTATTGCAAGCATGTCTTGAAGAAGAAGATTGTGTGATCATTCATGTTTACCTTCAAGACATCATCCAAATGAAGAGAGTTGGAAAGAGTCAAGGTTGATCAAGACTAAGTGCAGAGAGTGATTCAAGTTGATCATCACACAAAGCGTAGAAGATACATCGAGTGGGATCAAGTGATTTCACGGTTTGGTAAGCATTGTCCATTGCGCTTTGTATACTAACCCATGGTCTTTGTGAGAGTTCTATGTGGGGTTAGGTTTGCTTCCATGGGCTTGCGTCAAGAGGAAGATCACATACAACCCATGAAGGATGACATCAAATCAAGGTTGTGTTGTGCAAGTCAAGTGGAGCATCACGAAGAAATCATGCTTGTAGCTTGCCGTCCGTTATGGTGTCAATAGACTCTTGAATATGTGCCAAAGAGTGGCTCACCCATAGTGGAGTATGGGGGAGCAATCAACTAGTCTTCATCAAGCGAACGCAATCAAGAAAGGTGGTCCAACTTGAGGGAGTCAAGATCATCATCATATAGCTCAAGTGGACTTCGTGCAAGGCAAAGGTTTGCCCTTGATAGGTTTTATATTTTACCGGTTTCATGGTGATAGTTTGGAGACCGGGTTATAGGATCGATAACCGTACTATCAAGGGGGCCTCTCAAGTGAGTAGCTTGATCGTATCATTCGTCGAGAGCTCAAACCATTGCATCATCTTTCTTGATTCTTATTTGTATTTTCTTTTGGGGTTTTAGAGCTTGTGGTTATCTTCGTGACAAGCTCTAGTACATCAAAAATGGTTTTCATATGCTTCTTCTATTGCATTTTCGGTGTTGGAGGTTTTACCTGTCTTATTCGAGGAAGGGTTCTCACCATTTTATCATGGGCCTTTTCTAATTTCCTTCTTATTGCTATTTCTATCAAGATTGCGTTAGCCCTTATCGCTAGCTTTCTAACAAACTTGATTTCGTCGAATTCGGAGCTCGTATGCGAAAGTTGTGGCTGTTTTGGTCTTACCTGTTTTACAAAGTTTGTACCGGCCATGTACCGCTCTACCACCGGACTAGTTTCTGTTTTGGAGCGGTTCTTGAGCGTCTGTTGACCGGTTGTACCGGTTAGTTCAGTTTAACCGGTACTACCGGTTCCCCGGGCTGTTGTACCGCTTTGGCCTTTTTCCTACGGGTTGGTTTTTCCTCTGCTTTGACCGGTTGTACCGGTTCGTGCACCGGTTGTACCGGTCCTACAGTTTTCTGCACATAACGGGCAGATTCGTGGGGACCTATAAAAGGGGGTCTTCTTCCCCATTGAACCTTATCCTTTGAGCTCGTGTTCTTCCCCCATTGTTGACCTTCTTTGAGCTTGCTAACTCTCAATCCCTCCATGGATTCTTGCTAGTTTTTGAGGGAAAAGAGAGAGGAGATCTAGATCCACATTTCCACCAATCAGTTTCTCCTCTATGTGAGCGGAACCCCTTGGATCTAGATCTTGGAGTTCTTGGTGTTCTCCTTCTCTCCTCTCATTTTCCTCCCTAGCATTAGTTGCTTCGGTGGGATTTGAGAGAGAAGGACTTGGGCACTCAGTGTGCCCTTGCCATTGCCTTTGGTGCATCGGTTTGAGTTCTCCACGTGATACGTGGAAGTTACAAGTTGAGAAGCTTATTACTCTTGGGTGCTTGGTACCCTTGAGCTTGTTCCTCTTGAGTGCTTGGGCGCCCTAGACGGTTGGTGGTTTTCGAAGCTCAATCATTGTGGTGTAAAGGTCCGGGCAAGTGTCGGGGTCTCCAATTAGGTTGTGGAGATCGCCCCGAGCAATTTGAAGGGTCCTGGTGACCGCCCCCAAGGGTTGCCAAAGTGTACGGGTTCGGTGACGGCCCCCAAGGGTTGCCATTTATACGGGTTCGATGACCGCCCTCAAGGGTCCCTTAGTGGAATCACGACATCTTGCATTGTGCGAGGGCGTGAGGAGATTACGGCGGCCCTAGTGGCTTCTTGGGGAGCATTGTGCCTCCACACCGCTCCAAACGGAGATTAGCATCTGCAAGGGTGTGAACTTCGGGATACATCATCGTCTCCGCGTGCCTTGGTTATCTCTTACCCGAGCCCTTTACTTATGCACTTTACTTTGTGATAGCCATATTTTGTCTTGTCATATATCTTGCTATCACTTAGTTGTTTATCTTGCTTAGCATAAGTTGTTGGTGCACATAGGTGAGCTTAGTTGTTGTAGGTTTTGTGCTTGACAAATTAACCGCTAGGTTTATTCCGCATTTGTTCAAGCCTAAGCCATAATTATTTTAAAGCGCCTATTCACCCCCCTAGGCGACATCCACAATCTTTCATATGTCTACAATGCTCTGCATGAAGCTACTCTAGCTAATTACTCCCACTTTCAATATGTATCCAGATTGAGACTCAGAGTCATCCAGATCCGTGTTAAAGCTTGCATCGACGTAACTCTTTACGATGAACTCTTTATCACCTCCATAACCGAGAAATATTTTCTTAGTCCTCTAAGGATAATTTTGACCATTGTCCAGTGATCTACTCCTGGATCACTATTGTACCCCTCTGCCAAACTCATGGCAAGGTACACAATAGGTCTGGTATACAGCATGACATACTTTATAGAACCTATGGCTGAGGCATAGGCAATGACTTTCATTCTCTCTCTATCTTCTGCCATGGTCGGGTTTTGATTCTTACACAACTTCATACCTTACAACTCAGGCAAGAACTCCTTCTATGACTGATCCATTTTGAACTCCTTCAATCTTATCACGGTATGTACTCATCGAAAGTCTTATCAAGCGTCTTGATCTATCTTTATAGATCTTAATGCCCAATATGTAAGTAGCTTCACCGAGGTCTTTCTTTGAAAAACTCCTTTCAAACACTCGTTTATTCTTTCCAGAAAATTCTATATCATTTCCGATCAACAATATGTCATTCACATATACTTATCAGAAAGGTTGTAGTGCTCCCACTCACTTTCTTGTAAATACAGGCTTCACCGCAAGGCTGTATAAAACTATATGCTTTGATCAACTCATCAAAGCGTATATTCCAACTCCGAGATGCTTGCACCAGTCCATAGATGGATCGCTGGAGTTTGCACACTTTGTTAGCACCTTTAGGATCGAAAAACCTTTTGGTTGCATCATATACAACTCTTCTTTAAGAATATAATTAAGGAATGCAGTTTTGACATCCATTTGTCAGATTTCATAAAATGCGGCAAATGCTAACATGATTCGGACATACTTAAGTATGACTACGAGTGAGAAAATCTCATCGTAATCAACACCTTGAACTTGTCGAAAACCTTTTGTGTCAAGTCGAGCTTTGTAGATAGTAACACTACCATCAACGTCTGTCTTCCTCTTGAAGATCCATTTATTCTCTACGGCTTGCCGATCATCGGGCAAGTCAACCAAAAGTCCATACTTTGTTCTCATACATGGATCTCATCTCAGATTTCATGGCCTCAAGGCATTTTGCGGAATCTGGGCTCATCATTGCTTCCTCATAGTTCGTAGGTTCGTCATGGTCTAGTAACATGACTTCCATGATAGGATTACCGCACCACTCTGGTGCGAAATGTGCTCTGGTTGACCTACGAGGTTCGGTAGTAACTTGATCTGAAGTTTCATGATCATTATCATTAGCTTCCTCTCTAGTTGGTGTAGGCATCACGGGAACGGTTTTCTATGATGAGCTACTTTCCAATTCGAGAGAAGGTACAATTACCTCATCAAGTTCCACTTTCCTCCCACTCACTTCTTTCAAGAGAAACTCCTTCTCTCGAATGGATCCATTCTTAGCAACAAAGATCATGCCTTCGGATCTGTGATAGAAGGTGTACCCAACAGTTTTTTTGGGTATCCTATGAAGACGCACTTCTCCGATTTGGGTTCGAGCTTATCAGGTTGAAGTTTTTTCACAGAAGCATCGCAACCCCAAACTTTAAGAAATGACAGCTTAGGTTTCTTGCCAAACCATAGTTCATACGGTGTCGTCTCAACGGATTTAGATTGTGCCCTATTTGACGTGAATGCAGCTGTCTCTAATGCATAACCCCAAAACTATACTGGTAAATCGGTAAGAGACAGCATAGATCGCACCATATCTAATAAAGTATGGTTACGACGTTCGGATACACCATTATGCTATGGTGTTCCAGGTGGCGTGAGTAGTGAAACTATTTCACATTGTTTTAAATGAAGGCCAAACTTGTAACTCAAATATTTACCTCCACGATCAGATCGTATAAACTTTTATTTTCTTGTTACGGTGATTCTCTACTTCACTCTGAAATTCTTTGAACTTTTCAAATGTTTCAGACTTGTGTTTCACCAAGTAGATATACCCATATCTGCTCAAATCATCTGTGAAGGTCAGAAAATAACGATACCCGCCACGAGCCTCAATACTCATCAGACCGCATACATCGGTATGTATTATTTCCAATAAGTCATTAGCTTGCTCCATTGTTCTGGAGAACGGAGTTTTAGTCATCTTGCCCATGAGGCATGGTTCGCAAGTATCAAATGATCCATAATCAAGTGATTCCAAAAGCCCATCTGCATGGAGTTTCTTCACGCGCTTTACACCAATATGACCTAAACGGCAGTGCCACAAGTATGTTGCACTATCATCATCAACTTTGCATGTTTTGGCATCAATATTATGAATATGTGTATTACTATGATCGAGATTCAATAAACCATTTACGTTGGGTGTATGACCATAGAAGGTTTTATTCATGTAATCAGAACAACAATTATTCTCTGATTTAAATGAATAACCGTATTGCAATAAATATGATCCAATCGTATTCATGCTCAATGCAAACACCAAATAACATTTATTTAGGTTCAACACTAATCCCGAAGGTAGAAGGAGTATGCGATGGTGATCTTATCAACCTTGGAATCACTTCCAACACACATCGTTACCTTGCCCTTAACTAGTCTCTGTTCATTTTGCAACTCCTGTTTCGAGTTACTAATCTTAGCAATTGAACCGACATCAAATACCCTGGGGTTACTATGAACACTAGTAAAGTACACATCAATAACATGTATATCAAATATACCTTTGTTCACTTTGCCATCCTTCTTATTCGCCAATTATTTGGGGTAGTTCCACTTCCAGTGACCATTCCCTTTGCAGTAGAAGCACTCAGTTTCAGGCTTAGGTCTAGCTCTTCTTCACGGGAGTGGCAACTTGCTTTTCATTCTTCTTGAAGTTCCCTTTCTTTTTCTTTGCCTTTTTTCTTGAAACTAGTGGTCTTGTTAACCATCAACACTTGATGCTCTTTCTTGATTTCTACCTTCGCCGATTTTAGCATTGCGAAGAGTTCGGGAATCGTTTTCGTCATCCCTTGCATATTATAGTTCATCACGAAGTTCCAGTAACTTGGTGATAGTGACTAGAGAACTTTGTCAATCACTATCTTATCTGGAAGATTAACTCCCACTTGATTCAAGCGATTGTAGTACTCAGACATTCTGAGCACATGCTCATTGGTTGAGCTATTCTCCTCCATCTTGTAGGCAAAGTACTTGTCAGAGATCTCATACCTCTCGACTTGGGCATGAGTCTGAAATAACAATTTCAGCTCTTGGAACATCTTATATGCTCCGTGGCGTTTAAAACGTTTTTGAAGTCCCGTTTCTAAGTCGTAAAGCATGGTGCACTAAACTATCAATTAGTCATCATACCGAGCTTGCCAAACGTTCATAACGTCTGCATCTGCTCCTGCAATAGGTCCGTCACCTAGCGGTGCATCAAGGACATAATTCTTCTATGCAGCAATGAGGATAATCCTCAGATCACGGACCCATTCCGCATCATTGCTACTATCATCTTTCAACTTATTTTTCTCTAGGAACATATCAAAAATAAACGGGGAGCTACATTGCAAGCTATTGATCTACAACATAGATATGCAAATACTATCAGGACTAAGTTCATGATAAATTAAGTTCAATTAATCATATTACTTAAGAACTCCCACTTAGATAGACATCCCTCGAGTCATCTAAATGATCACGTGATCCAAATCAACTAAACCATGTCCGATCATCACGTGAGATGGAGTAGTCTTCAATGGTGAACATCTCTATGTTGATCATATCTACTATATGATTCACGTTCGACCTTGCGGTCTCCAGTGTTCCGAGGCCATGTTTGTACATGCTAGGCTCGTCAAGTTAACTCGAGTATTCTGCATGTGCAAAACTGTCTTGCACCTGTTGTATGTGAACGTAGAGCCTATCACACACGATCATCATGTGGTGTCTCAGCACGAAGAACCTTTGCAATGGTGCATACTCAGGGAGAACACTTATACCTTGAAATTTAGTTAAGGGGTCATCTTATAATGCTACCGCCGTACTAAGCAAAATAAGACGCATAAAAGATAAACACCACATGCAATCAAAATATGTGACATGATATGGCCATCATCATTTTGTGCCTTTGATCTCCATCTCCAAAGCACCGTCATGATCTCCATCATCACCGGCTTGACACCTTGATCTCCATCATAGCGTCGTGGTCGTCTTGCCAACTATTGCTTCTACAACTATCGCTAACGCATAGTGATGAAGTAAAGCAATTACATGGCGTTTGCATTTCATACAATAAAGCGAAAACCATAAGGCTCCTGCCAGTTGCCGGTAACTTTTACAAAACATGATCATCTCATACAGCAACGTATATCACATCATGTCTTGACCATATCACATCACAACATGCCTTGCAAAAACAAGTTAGACGTCCTCTACTTTGTTGTTGCAAGTTTTACGTGACTGCTATGGGCTTCTAGCAAGAACCGTGCTTACCTACGCATCAAAACAACAATGTGATTTATCAAATGTGCTGTTTTAACCTTTAACAAGGACCGGCCGTAGTCAAATTCGATTCAACTAAAGTAGGAGAAACAGACACCTGCCAGCCACCTTTATGCAAAACTAGTTGCATGTCTGTCGGTGGAACCGGTCTCATGAACGTGGTCATGTAAGGTTGGTCCGGGCCGCTTCATCCAACAATACCGCCGAATCAAAATAAGATATTGGTGGTAAGTAGTATGACAATCACCGCCCACAACTCTTTGTGTTCTACTCGTGCATATCATCTACACATAGACCTGGCTCGGATGCCACTGTTGGGAACGTAGCATGCAATTTTAGAAAAATCCTACGCTCACGCGAGATCTATCTAGGAGATGCATAGAAACGAGAGGGGAAGAGTGTGTCTACGTACCCTCGTTGACCGAAAGCGGAAGCGTTTATCACGCGGTTGATGTAGTCGTACTCTTCGGGATCCGATCATGATCCAACCGATCTAGTACCGAACGGACGACACCTCCGAGTTTAGCACACGTGCGGCTCGATGACGTCTCGTCCTTCTTAATCTAGCAAGCGGGAGAGGAGAAGTAGATGGGGTCACAACCAACACGACGGCGTGGTGGTGATGGTGGTGGTGGAATACCGACAGCGCTTCGCTAAGCGTTGCCGGGACGAGGCGGTGGAACTACGGAGTAACGGGAGAGAGAGGGGCGCCAAGGGCTTGGTGTGTCCTCTTGGGGCGCCCCCTCCCCTCTATATATAGGTGGAGGGGCATGGCAAACAGCCCCTCCAAGCCCTAGGGCGCAAGTAAGGGGGAGAGGACTTGGACTCCAAGTCCAATCCTATTCCTACTAGGACTCCTTCCTTTTTTGCCTTCCCTAGCCACATGGGCTTTTGAGGACTTGGTGCGCCTAGCCCAATAAGGACAGGGTGCCTCCCCGCAGCCCATGCTAGCCCTTGGGTCGTGGTGAACCCACTTGTGGACTTCCGGATCCCTCCGGAATCCTCCGGAACCTTCTAGAAGCTTCCCGGTACAATACCGAAAAAACTACATCTTTTTCCGGAACCCAAAATATGACTTCCCGTATAAAAATCTTTACCTCTCGACCATTCTGAGACTCCTCGTGACATTCGGGATCTCATCCGGGACTCCGAACAATATTTGGTTACCACTCATCAAATATCCCAATACTACTCTAGCGTCAACGAACGTTAAGCGTGCGACCCTGCGGGTTCGGGAATTATGTAGTCATGACCGAGACACCTCTCCGGTCAATAACCAACAACAGAACCTGGATGCTCATATTGGCTCCTACATATTCTACGAAGATCTTTATCAATTGAACCGTTATGACAACATACGTTATTCCCTTTGTCTATCGGTATGTTACTTGCCCGAGATTCAATCGTTGGTATCTTCATACCTAGTTCAATCTCGTTACCGGCAAGTCTCTTTACTCGTTCGTAATACATGACCTCATGACTAACTCCTTAGTCGTTTGCTTGCAACCTTATGATGTGTGTTACCGAGAGGGCCCAGAGATACCTCTCCGGTACTCGGGGTGACAAATCCTAATCTCGATCTATATCAACCCAACAAACACCTTTGGAGATACCTGTAGAGCATCTTTATAATCACCCGGTTACATTGTGACGTTTGATAGCACACGAGGTATTCCTCCGGTATCCGGGAGTTGCATAATCTCATAGTCGAAGGAATATGTATTTGACATGAAGAAAGCAATAGGAATAAAACTAAACGATCATTATGCTAAGCTAACGGATGGGTCTTGTCCATCACATCATTCTCCTAATGATGTGATCCCGTTATCAAATGACAACTCATGTCTATGGTTAGGAAACCTTAACCATCTTTGATCAATGAGCTAGTCTAGTAGAGGCTTACTAGGGACATGATGTTTGTTTATGTATTCACACATGTATTAAGGTTTTCGATCAATACAATTCTAGCATGAATAATAAACCTTTATCATGAATAAGGAAATATAAAATAACAACTTTATTATTGCCTCTAGGGCATATTTCCTTCATTGCTAAGCTCATCTTGTCTTCGAATTCATGTGCTGCTTCAATTTCATTAGAAAGAGTTACTAGCAAACTTGGCAGGTAATTAAGCATGCTGACAAATGGTGTCTACAAATCTCAATCTCCTTTATTAGTTCTGCACAACTTTAAATACAGTATAGTCATGTTTTCTCGACAACAAAAACATATATTATATACAAGGAAAAATCACCTGAATTGACCCCGCAAAAAATCATCTGAACTATACATGTGCACAAATACATGAGATTATCCGACAAGAAAAAAAATCAACTAAGCAATAACAACAACAAAAGGTGGAGCCACAAACATTAGCACTAGCTAGCGAGAATACAAAAACAAATCTAATATTTTGCTAACATAGAAATGAGTTAAGAACATTGGTATTAACCTATAAGAAGAAGGAAAAATGAAGAAATAAAATTAATGACATCAATTACAAAAAAGTCATTCTAATTTCATAACAAGAAATGAAATAGTGTCACACCATTGCAAAATTAACATACCGCAGCATGCGCAAATATAAGGGAAAATCTAACAATCAAAAAATTGAGTAGGCCAAAATAATTAGTGCCAGAAACATTAGCACAAATGAGAAACCATAAACATAAACAAATGTTATTCTAAGATAGAATGAATTAATGGCACTAGTATTACCCAATTGAAGAAAGAAAATGAAGAAAGAAAACCTTAAGTAAATAATGATAAAAATTGCACATATATTTCGTAGACATTACATTGTTCTACAGTACTCAAGAACAATTATATAGTTGCGTAACTTAAGGCAATAATATAATTTTACACATAGATTGCATAGAAATCGCATTATATGTCCATGCTACACTCAATGTTCAAACATCAAAATAATAAAGTTGAACCTTAATTGTCACTAGACACGTCAAAAATAAATTGCATCTCATGACGGTGGTGTCATCTTCTCATATCACACACGCACACACGCACACACACACCCCAACGTAAACACAAGCGCACACACACACACACACACAAGAGTCGTGATAGTGAAAAGGAATATTTACTGAAAGAAAAGAATAAACAACATAATTTATTCTAAGGAAGAATGAACTCAGGGCATTGGTATTGCCCTAAAAGAAGAAAGATACTGAATAAGAAATTTATAAAATGATGATTAAAATTGCACACGAGTTATACAGAACTTGCATTGTTTCAAGATATGCAAGGCAATCATATAATATTGTAACCTTGACACTACATGTTTTTCATACATATTGTAAAGCAATTGCATGTATACATCCATATTGTATTCAGTGTTCAAACAATATGATGACGTTGAGAATTAAGATTTTTCAAAAGGTAAAAAATAAACCGCATACAAACACATACACGCAAAAACGGATAATAATACTAAAACATCAATTATTCTATCATACAATGAATTAATGGTATTCGTATTACCCCAAAAGAAGAATGAAAGAAAAGGGTAAACAACTTAAAACCAATAATCATAAAAAATTGCACACATATTGTACTATAATAACTTGCATTGTTCCACTGTATGCAAGGCGCATACAGTAGTATCATTTTTAGACAAATGTATAATTTGCACACAAATTGCATAGAAACTTAAATGTATACGTCTATGATATGCATGGTATTCAAACATCAAAAACAATTTTTTTATATTAATGGTTCCGCCACCCCATCTGTGCACACAAAGAGAAACAAGATTGTCACATAAAAATAAAGAAAAGGAAAAAGTAAAGCAGAAAAAAGTTGATGTCCATAAATATATTAATCCAGCAGATGCATGTGAGATACTAGGCACAGAAGTAGAACATAATTATCTATCTATTTGTGTTAAGTATTGTCTAGCGACTTGCATGAAACGAAGTCGGTGAATTCGTAGGTTGGTAAGGCTGGCTGATCAGCCAGCTGGGCCAGGCTGTAGGAACAACCGTTGAAAACATAAAACCAGTCAATCGAATACCAGCCCAACACATGGCAGCACGAATCACATCACAGCTAACGAACGAAATCATATTCGACTGAAACAGAAGAAATTTTCAGATGCCTGACATTTAGCAAACTTGAAGTGTACCTCTTGGTAGACCTTCTCTTCTATTTAAAGGCAAAACACAGGCTACTTACCTATGGTGTGGAAAAAAAGGAGGGGTATTGTGGGAAAAGCGAGGTACTTCCATCATCGTGTATTATAAAAATATGTCAACACTTTATTGAAGAAGTGGACACATTTATACGTGGACATTTTTCCTCAAGTGATATATGACCATATATTCACCTTTTTTTCTAAATGGGATATACACAAAATAGTTAAATAGTTCTTATTCCAAGGTTATAAACATAAATAAGTTTTTCATGCATATGTTTTTGCTCACGCAGATGTGTGAATTTTTTGTTAGAACGGACACATGTTCCTTTTTTTTGGCTAATGTGATTTTTTAGAAACAACCAAAAAAAAAGCAGACTGGCCCAGCCCAATTTTGCACGCAACAGGAGCCTAAATTATGAGATAACTAAACAAACAACTTAGGCTAAAAAAACCCAAACAAACAACAACCCCTAAAAAAACTAAACTGACGACGACGCCGGCGGCGGCTCAGTATCTTGAATGTGCTCAAAAGGGTAGGGTGTACGTGCATGCATTTATAAGGGTAAGTGTGTGCGCGTGAATGTGAACATCTACATTTGTATTGTGTTAAAAAAAGCACAAGGTGTCAATGCGAAAGAAAAAAGATGTTAGTGCAAACACAAAACAACGCACAAAGGTGTGAATAGATAGATGTGAAGGACATGATCACAATCTGACGATGTATGAAGACATCATCTTAGATGTGAGATGTGACATATAACAATGGAGAAAGTTCAAAACAAACCTTGAACTTGTTGACGAAAACTAAATCGAGCCCTAAACTTTTAATCCCTAAAATTAGTACGCCGAACTTTTTGATCCCGACCTATTTTGAACCTTGAGTTCAGTCCCAAACAAGGATTACCGACATGTCAGGTCAAACCTGGGACCGTTGGCTGCTGTCGGGCTCGACTGGGCCGGCCCACCATACGTGAGGTGTATTTTTTTGCGTAACGCTCGACAAAAAAATACTAAAAATGTGGGACACATGGGGAATCAAATATGCGACCTGGTGCTGCTGAGTTCCTCCTCATAGCCACTCTAACTGATGGTTTTTAGTGATAAAGAGAAGCATGTAATTATTTAACAACAAATAGCAGCGTCGAGATTTGAAAAACACAAACAAATTCTGAAATCCCCGAACATTTTTTTAAGTGTAAACAGTTTTTATAAAAATAAATAAATTTTTGAAAACCCGAACAATTTTGACACCTAAAGAAAATTTTGAAACCTGAACAATTTTTTCAGAAAGTATTCCCACTTCAATATTTTGTTCAGGTTTCAATTTTGTTCCCATTTTTTTAAATATGTTCAAATTGTTTTGTGTTTTAAAAAATTATTCACACTTTATAATCTTGTTCAGCATTAAAAAAAATATGTTCCCATTTTTCACCAAAATGTTTATTTTTCAAAAATGTTTGTGTTTTAAAAAGTTGTTTGCGCTTTAAAATGTTGTTCAGGATTCAAAATTTGTTTCCATTTTTCACAACAATGTTTATTTTTTACAAAAATGTTTATGTTTGAGAAACGTTCATGTGTTGAAAGTTGTTTGCACTTTAAAATTTTGTTCACGATTTAAAGTTTGTTCCAATTGTTCACAAAAAAGTTAATGTTTCACAAACATTCGTGTTTTGAAAAATTATTTGCAGTTTAGAAAAATCCTGGTTTCAAAAATTGTTGCTCTTAAAAAAATGTTCGGGGATTTCGATAATGGTTCACGTTTTCAAAATTTCTTTGTGTTTTCAAAACATGTTCGTAATTAAAAAAACTGTTCACATTTTTGCATAAAATGTTTTTTGGAAATTGATTTTTGGTATTTCAAAATCTCGAAATTATTCATAATTTTCAAAAAAATAAAAAATGTTTTCAAATCTCGATGCTGCGGTATATGGTTTAATATTTTGTGCTTCTCATTTGTAACCAAGAGTCATTAGTTAGAGTGCATAGCAGGAGTAGTTCAGCAACTAGGTCGTAACGTGAGTATGACATTTTTTGGTATTTTTAAGTGTCACATTACTAAAAAGAAAAACATGGTTCGCGTCTGGTGGGCCGGCTTAGTCGCGTTCAGACGCGGATCGACCTGCTACGGCAACAATCCTGTTGAGAACGCGCTCAAGGTTTAAAATAGACCGGGATCAGAGAGTTTGGTATCCTGATTTCAGGGATTGAAACTTCAGCGTTTGATTTAGCCTTCGTCTACAAGTTCAAGGTTTATTTTTGACTTTAAAAAAAAAACTCCGAAGCGTGCATACCTTTGGAGAGGCTTCAACATGTTAACGAACGAATCTCCCGTGGAGCCAGCTCCTCTTCAACTCGACGCTGCGGTCCGCGCCACAAGTTCCTCTTCAGATAGCCCACTATGCGCACAAAGTGTTGGGGAACGTAGTAATTTCAAAAAATTTCCTACGCACACGCAAGATCATGGTGATGCATAGCAACGAGAGGGGAGAGTGTTGTCCACGTACCCTCGTAGACCGAAAGCGGAAGCGTTAGCACAACGCGGTTGATGTAGTCGTACGTCTTCACGATCCGACCGATCAAGTACCGAACGCACGGCACCTCTGAGTTCAGCACACGTTCAGCCCGATGACGTCCCTCGAACTCCGATCTAGCCGAGTGTCGAGGGAGAGTTTCGTCAGCACGACGGCATGGTGACGATGATGATGTTCTACCGACGCAAGGCTTCGGCTAAGCACCGCTACAGTATTATCGAGGTGGACTATGGTGGAGGGGGGCACCGCACACGGCTAAAAGATCAAATGATCAATTGTTGTGTCTATGGGGTGCCCCCCTGCCTCCGTATATAAAGGAGCAAGGGAGGAGGAGGCCGGCCCTAGGAGGGGCGCGCCAAGGGAGTAGGATTCCTACTCCTAGTTGGAGTAGGTTTCCTCCTTTCCTAGTCCAACTAGGAGAAGCGGGGAAAGGGGGGAAGAGGAGAAGGAAGGGAGAGGGGGGCCGCGCCCCAAACCCCTTGTCCAATTCGGACTGGGCTTGGGAGGGGCGCGCGCCACCTCCTGGCTGCTGCCTCTCCTTCCCACTAAGGCCCATTAAGGCTCAATACTTCTTCCCCGTATTCCCGTAACTCCCCGGTACTCCGAAAAATACATGAATTACTCGAAACCTTTTCGATGTCCGAATATAGTCGTCCAATATATCGATCTTTACGTCTCGATCATTTCGAGACTCCTCGTCATGTCCCCGATCTCATCCGGGACTCCGAACTACCTTCGGTACATCAAAACACATAAACTCATAATATAACCGTCATCAAACTTTAAGCATGCGGACCCTACGGGTTCGAGAACTATGTAGACATGACTGAGACACGTCTCCGGTCAATAACCAATAGCGGAACCTGGATGCTCATCTTGGCTCCCACATATTCTACGAGGATCTTTATCGGTCAGACCGCATAACAACATACGTTGTTCCCTTTGTCATCGGTATGTTACTTGCCCGAGATTCGATCGTCGGTATCTCAATACCTAGTTCAATCTCGTTACCGACAAGTCTCTTTACTCGTTCTGTAATACATCATCCACAACTAACTCATTAGTTGCAATGCTTGCAAGGCTTAAGTGTTGTGCATTACCGAGTGGGCCCAGAGATACCTCTCCGACAATCGGAGTGATAAATCCTAATCTTGAAATACGCCAACCCAACAAGTACCTTCGGAGACACCTGTAGAGCACCTTTATAATCACCCAGTTACGTTGTGACGTTTGGTAGCACACAAAGTGTTCCTCCGGTAAACGGGAGTTGCATAATCTCATAGTCATAGGAACATGTATAAGTCATGAAGAAAGCAATAGCAACGTACTAAACGATCAAGTGCTAAGCTAACGGAATGGGTCAAGTCAATCATATCATTCTCCTAATGATGTGATCCCGTTAATCAAATGACAACTCATGTCTATGGCTAGGAAACTCAACCATCTTTGATTAACGAGCTAGTCAAGTAGAGGCATAATAGTGACACTATGTTTGTCTATGTATTCACACATGTATCAAGTTTCCGGTTAATACAATTCTAGCATGAATAATAAACATTTATCATGAAATAAGGAAATAAATAATAACTTTATTATTGCCTCTAGGGCATATTTCCTTCAGTCTCCCACTTGCACTAGAGTCAATAATCTAGTTCACATCGCCATGTGATTTAACATCAATAGTTCACATCACCATGTGATTAACACCCATAGTTCAGATCGTCATGTGACCAACACCCAAAGGGTTTACTAGAGTCAATAATCTAGTTCACATTGCTATGTGATTAACACCCAAAGAGTACTAAGGTGTGATCATGTTTTGCTTGTGAGATAATTTTAGTCAACGGGTCTGTCACATTCAGATCCGTAAGTATTTTGCAAATTTCTATGTCTACAATGCTCTGCACGGAGCTACTCTAGCTAATTGCTCCCACTTTCAATATGTATCTAGATCGAGACTTAGAGTCATCCAAATCTGTGTCAAAACTTGCATCGACGTAACTCTTTACGACGAACCTTTTGTCACCTCCAAAAGCGAGAAATATTTCCTTATTCCACTAAGGATAATTTTGACCGCTGTCCAGTGATCTACTCCTAGATCACTGTTGTACCCTCTTGCCAAAATCATGGTGAGGTACACAATAGGTCTGGTACACAGCATAGCATACTTTATAGAACCTATGACTGAGGCATAGGAAATGACTTTCATTCTCTTTTCTATTTTCTGCTGTGGTCGGGTTTTGAGTCTTTACTCAACTTTATACTTTGCAATACAGGAAAGAACTCTTTCTTTGACTGTTCCATTTTGAACTATTTCAAAATCTTGTCAAGGTATGTACTCATTGAAAAAACTATCAAGCATCTTGATTTATCTCTATAAATCTTGATGCTCAATATGTAAGCAGCTTCACCGAGGTCTTTCTTTGAAAAACTCCTTTCAAACACCCCTTTATGCTTTGCAGAATAATTGTACATTATTTCCGATCAACAATATGTCATTCACATATACTTATCAGAAATGCTGTAGTGCTCCCACTCACTTTCTTGTAAATACAGGCTTCACCGCAAGTCTGTATAAAACTATATGCTTTGATCAACTTATCAAAGCGTATATTCCAACTCCGAGATGCTTGCACCAGTCCATAGATGGATCGCTGGAGCTTTGCATATTTTGTTAGCACCTTTAGGATTGACAAAACCTTCTGGTTGCATCATATACAACTCTTCTTTAATAAATCCATTAAGGAATGCAGTTTTGTTTATCCATTTGCCAGATTTCATAAAATGCGGCAATTGCTAACATGATTCGGACAGACTTAAGCATAGATACGAGTGAGAAACTCTCATCGTAGTCAACACCTTGAACTTGTCGAAAACCTTTTGCGACAATTATAACTTTGTAGATAGTAACACTACTATTAGCGTCCGTCTTCCTCTTGAAGATCCATTTATTTTCAATTGCTTGCCGATCATCGGGCAAGTCAACCAAAGTCCACACTTTGTTCTCACACATGGATCCCATCTCAGATTTCATGGCCTCAAGCCATTTCGCAGAATCTGGGCTCATCATCGCTTCCTCATAGTTCGTAGGTTCGTCATGGTCAAGTAACATGACCTCCAGAACAGGATTACCGTACCACTCTGGTGCGGATCTCACTTTGGTTTACCTACGAGGTTCGGTACTAACTTGATTTGAAGTTACATGATCATCATCATTAGCTTCCTCACTAATTGGTGTAGTAGTCACAGGAACAGATTTCTGTGATGAACTACTTCCAATAAGGGAGCAGGTACAGTTACCTCATCAAGTTCTACTTTCCTCCCACTCACTTCTTTCGAGAAAAACTCCTTCTCTAGAAAGGATCCATTCTTAGCAACGAATATCTTGCCTTCAGATCTGTGATAGAAGGTGTACCCAACATTTTCTTTTGGGTATCCTATGAAGACGCACTTCTCTGATTTGGGTTTGAGCTTATCAGGTTGAAACTTTTTCACATAAGCATTGCAACCTCAATCTTTAAGAAACGACAGCTTAGGTTTCTTGCCAAACCATAGTTCATACGGTGTCGTCTCAACGGATTTAGATGGTGCCCTATTTAACGTGAATGCAGCCGTCTCTAATGCATAACCCCAAACGATAGTGGTAGATCGGTAAGAGACATCATAGATCGCACCATATCTAATAAAGTACAGTTATGACGTTCGGACACACCATTACACTGAGGTGTTCCAGGTGGCGTGAGTAGTGAAACTATTTCACATTGTTTTAACTGAAGGCCAAACTCGTAACTCAAATATTTCATCTCTGTGATCTTATCGTAGAAACTTTTATTTTCTTGTTACGATGATTCTCCACTTCACTCTGAAATTGTTTGAACTTTTCAAATGTTTCACACTTGTGTTTCATCAAGTAGATATACCCATATCTGCTCAAATCATCTGTGAAGGTCAGAAAATAACGATACTTGCCGATACCCATATCAGTATGTATTATTTCCAATAAGTCAGTTGCTCGCTCCATTGTTCCGGAGAACGGAGTCTTAGTCATCTTGCCCATGAGGCATGGTTCGCAAGCATCAAGTGATTCATAATCAAGTGATTCGAAAAGTCCATCAGCATGGAGTTTCTTCATGCGCTTTACACCAATATGACCTAAACGGCAGTGCCACAAATAAGTTGCACTATCATTATTAACTTTGCATCTTTTGGCTTCAATATTATGAAAATGTGTATCACCACGATCGAGATCCAACAAACCATTTTTATTGGGTGTATGACCATAGAAGGTTTTATTCATGTAAACAGAACAACAATTATTCTCTAACTTACATGAATAACCGTTTTGCAATAAACATGATCCAATCATATTCATGCTCAACGAAAACACCAAATAACACTTATTTAGGTTCAACACTAATCCCGAAAGTTATATGGAGTGTGCGATGATGATCATATCAATCTTGGAACTACTTCCAACACACATCGTCACCTCGCCTTTTACTAGTCTCTGTTTATTCTGCAACTCCCGTTTTGAGTTACTACTCTTAGCAACTGAACCAGTATCAAATGCCGAGGGGTTGCTATAAACACTAGTAAAGTACACATCAATAACATGTATATCCAATATACCTTTGTTCACTTTGCCATCCTTCTTATCCACCAAATACTTGGGGTAGTTCCGCTTCCAGTGACCAGTCCCTTTGCAGTAGAAGCACTTAGTCTCAGGCTTAGGACCAGACTTGGGCTTGTTCACTTGAGCAGCAACTTGCTTGCCGTTCTCCTTGAAGTTCCCCTTCTTCCCTTTGCCCTTTTCTTGAAACTAGTGGTCTCGTCAACCATCAACACTTGATGTGTTTCTTGATTTCTACCTTCGTCGATTTCAGCATCACGAAGAGCTCGGGAATTACTTTCGTCATCCCTTGCATACTATAGTTCATCACGAAGTTCTACTAACTTGGTGATGGTGACTAGAGAATTCTGTCAATCACTATTTTATCTGGAAGATTAACTCCCACTTGATTCAAGCGATTGTAGTACCCAGACAATCTGAGCACATGCTCACTGCTTGAGCTATTCTCCTCCATCTTTTAGCTATAGAACTTGTTGGAGACTTCATATCTCTCAACTCGGGTATTTGCTTGAAATATTAACTTCAACTCCTGGAACATCTCATATGGTCCATGACGTTCAAAACGTCTTTGAAGTCCCAATTCTAAGCCGTTAAGCATGGTGCACTAAACTATCAAGTAGTCATCATATTGAGCTAGCCAAACGTTCATAACGTCTGCATCTGCTCCTGCAATAGGTCTGTCACCTAGCGGTGCATTAAGGACATAATTCTTCTGTGCAGCAATGAGGATAATCCTCAGATCACGGATCCAATCTGCATCTTTGGTACTAACATCTTTCAACATAATTTTTCTCTAGGAACATATCAAAAATAAACACAGGGAAGCAACAACGCGAGCTATTGATCTACAACACAATTTGCAAAATACTATCAGGACTAAGTTCATGATAAATTTAAGTTCAATTAATCATATTACTTAAGAACTCCCACTTAGATAGACATCCCTCTAATCCTCTAAGTGATCACGTGATCCATATCAACTAAACCATGTCCGATCATCACGTGAGATGGAGTAGTTTCAATGGTGAACATCACTATGTTGATCATATCTACTATATGATTCACGCTCGACCTTTCGATCTCAGTGTTCCAAGGCCATATCTGTTATATGCTAGGTTCGTCAAGTTTAACCTGAGTATTCCGCATGTGCAACTGTTTTGCACCCGCTGTATTTGAACATAGAGCCTATCACACCCGATCATCACGT